>NC_138663.1:162396226-162552770 GCF_964273445.1 Streptopelia decaocto
GGTGTCGCGTCTGCGGGCGCGGTGGCGTCGTCTCTCCCTGGGTGACTCCCGAGCGGCTTCGCCGGGGGAGAACGTCGCCTTGTGGGGGGAGACATGGAAAAGGAGACTGGTGGCAGCCGGGCCTTTGGTAGGGGCTGCAGATCCCGGTTCGCCCCAGGGGGAGCGGTGCTGGGGTACGAGGCTGGGTGGCGGACAAACGCCCAGCGCGGCTGTTAGAAGCAGTTGCGGCGTTTCTGGCCGAGAGGTTGCAGGAGAAGACGTTTGGTCTAAGGCTGCTAAGCCATCTCTGAGCTAGAGAAGCCTTTTAGCTTAAGCACTCCAGCGAGCGATTCTGTATGGGCTTGTCTCTACTCTGCCCTGGTGAGACCACACCTGGAATATTGTGTCCTGTTCTGGGTCCCTCAGTTCAAGAAGGTCAGGAAACTGCTGGAGAGAGTCCAGCGCAGGGCAACAAAGGTGATTAAGGGAGTGGAACATCTCCCTTATGAGGAAAGGCTGAGGGAGCTGGGTCTCTTTAGCTTGGAGGAGACTGAGGGGTGACCTCATTAATGGTTACAAATATATAAAGGGTGAGTGTCACGAGGATGGAGCCAGGCCCTTCTTGGTGATAACCAATGATAAGACAAAGGGCAATGGATACAAACTGGAACACAAGAGGTTCCACTTAAATTTGAGAAGAAACTTTTTCACAGTGAGGGTAACAGATGACTGGAACAGGCTGCCCAGAGACATTGTGGAGTCTCCTACTCTGGAGACATTCAAAACCCAACTGGACACATTCCTGTGTAGCCTCATCTAGGTGTTTCTACTCCGGCAGGGGGATTGGACTAGATGATCTTTTGAGGTGCCTTCCAATCCCTAACATTCTGTGATTCTGTGAAAAGCCTGATATGATTTAGACTTTGTTTCTGTATTCTAATGGTGTTAAAGCCATAACAGTATTAAAAAAAAAAAAAAAAAAAAAAAAAAAGAGTTCATTACTTAAAGTCTGTGCTTTTTTGTTTAACTATGTTCAGCAAAGTAGAATTCACTACAAATAAATATATTAAATACACATTGGCAAAATGAAAAATAATTACAATGCTGCATATACACAAACATTTATTTGCATTTTATTAATGATATAGCAAGAGAAAAATCGGTGTACAATTTTTAAAATATCACAAACTATTTTGCTAATTCAAATGTTTCAGAATAAGAATACTGATTACTTGAAAACATTTGGAAATATTTTCAATCCATCCAAATATTGTTTTGAAGCAGTCAAAATTTGCTGAACAGACCTAGTCTCATATAGCAAGCAATCGAGAAACTGAAAGAACCTTTGCATTCAGCACAGAACAGCAAATGCTGATACTGACAACAGCAGCAGGAAAGGCAAACTGTAGTGCTTTCATCTCAGACATGAACACCAGCTGCCAAGACACTGAAATGAAAGTAACTGTGCACAGACTACAAGGGGATCTGTTAAATGGCAAGTTCTGCAAGTGCCAATTTGACTGGAAACTCAAGTGGTGAAATTTTCCCAATTTTCTGAGCCAATCACACATTGGCTTTACTCCTACATATGTTTAGTACATAGTAGATCACCCCAAAATTCTCTGTAATCTATTTTTATCAGAAGCAGACTATTGTTTATGATATTTTTCAACATCCTTTCTAGAAATGGTTGCAAGTTAAAGGATACTGTAAACAAAGAAGACTTCAAAATAAGAATAAAAAATGTCTGATGCACCTTAAGTAAGAAAACTAAAAGAAAAGCAAACACAATCACATGGAGGGATTTGCTGAAGTCTAAAAAACATAAGACTACTTATTTCTTAGTATCAATACTTTCCCCAAAATTCAGTCAATTTGTTTTAAGATTCTCCGCGTTGTGACTGGATCTGAAACACTAATCTCCTTTGAAATCTTCAAGAGATTGGCCTGCAAGGAAATGTAGGTGACTCACTTCTGTCTTAAGGTTTTAAGTAAAACAAATAGAACAACAATGAACTCAACTGCTGCCTTAAATTTTGATTCAGGTTGATTGGGTTTTGCTTTTCTGATTTATAACACTGAACTTACAAACCATTATGAACATTTTGTCATACTGAAATTTGAACACAATATTCAGACTGGTTTCTCTATCCTGTTATATGTCCTATGACCTTGGCTGAAGAAACCACATTCTAAAGAAAGCAAAAAAGCGAGTATCCAACTAAAATAAAAGATTTTGAGCACATGATAGTTAAATGAGAAGTGTACAAAAAAGTTACTGTTTTACAAATTTTATCACAGGTAAAGATCTGAGTCACCTTGTAACAAAGGCAGAGATGAGAATGAATTAAATTGCTTTCACTGTAAAATATTTATTTTAATTTTTATTTGACAGTTATATTTAACAGCCATGGTTTTGTGTTTTGTTTTGTTTTTTTTTTTTTTTCAGGTTACTTAGACGAGGAAAAAAAAAAAACAATGCAACAAATGATTAAACATATTTTTAAAAAACACCTCTTCCTTTTTATTTCATTTTAGTTGCAACTTCCATAGAAACATAAAAAGAGAATGAATTAAGATGAAAAATTATGACAAATTCATAACATTTGACATTGGAAAATTTTAGTTTTTAAGAAATACGTGCAAATGTTCCAGTGATATGCACAATAATTTGTTCCTGACAGGGTAATGTTAGCCCTTTAGAATAAAATAGAGTGCTATCAATAAAATAAAGCAATAACACCTCTTTATTTGGTATGGCAAGTTGGAGGAATAGCAATTAATTCATACTGATGTGGATTTTGATTTTTCATCTAAAATAAATGACGTTTTTTCCTTTATGTTGCATCCTGCAACTTAATACATTTGATATGCATCCTCATAAGAGTAGAAGAAAAGTAAAATTAAAAAATGCTTCTGCATACATATGTCATTTCACTAGACAGGAATTACTCAGTGTATCACTAGCAGTATCAATCAAAAGGGCACAAAGATTAAGGAGTCAAACTGAGGAGGAATAGATGGTATAGTCATCACATACATTTTCCTGAAATTCAAAACATTCAACAGTAACTCAGTAATAATGATAGCTGACTTGACTGTTTCTTCCCTGGATGTTGCTCATTAACTTGTGTTGAACTTCTGAATTCTTTAGACAAAGCCAAATAAAACAGTTTCAAAACCCCTCAAGGAACACCCAGTTGCATTGTAAAATCTTTTAGCAGTCAAGAATTCTAAAAGAAATATCATAGTATTCTGCAATCTAAAATAATTCCTTCAAGTCCTGCACGTCAATATATAAAACCAAACCAAAACAGACACACACAAAAAACCCTACTTTGCTTTCTCATAGTCTGGATAGTTTCTGAATTGAGTCACACTTTGCAAACTTTCACATACTGCTGAAAATTTCTCCTTCCTCCTTTTCATTTTTTTCACCTAAACTCTTATTACTGGTATATCTTAAAAGTAATTTTAGTTGACCATGCATCTCATAGCACAGAATTATTAAGTAAACTGACAATAAGTCATGAGTAGCACCTTATCTAGTTGATGACTCAGGTGAATTTTATCCTATTGGGACAAAAGACATCACAGCACATAAACAAGAAGCTCAAATTCAATGAGATATAACAGGCTGAATATATCAGGATGAATGAAAAAGTCTTGGCAGATAAGATTTCAGCATATACTTATAACTTCTAGACCAGTCACTTGCTTCTTCAGCTGTCTGGCCTTGAAATATGTCACAGAATATGTACTATAAAATGTAAAGTACTAACTTGTCCTTAAGAATGGTATTTCAAGCCAGGCTAATGCCTGCAATGAAAAGCAATTTACTTTTCATGACAGATTTCCCAAGTTACCAAGATGTCTTCACTGGAACAA
Source organism: Streptopelia decaocto (assembly GCF_964273445.1). Lineage (NCBI taxonomy): Eukaryota > Metazoa > Chordata > Aves > Columbiformes > Columbidae > Streptopelia > Streptopelia decaocto. The sequence continues at coordinate 162,400,094 of NC_138663.1, forward strand.
GTGATCTCTGTTTCTGGAAACTGTATTTAGCTGGTAAGATATAGGTATTTTTTGAGCCAGTTTTCTGAATTTCTGTTAAAACCAGTGGAAAAATAGAGTCATATTTAGGTCATGAATCCTCTCATCTCAAGGTAAACTTATAGGTCAGATAAAAGTGCCTAATTTTCCTACTGATTATTAAAGACTCATTCTATCTGCAGATGTCTGACATTAGCTGAGAAGAATCCTTTTAAGTTGCCTATGGAGGACTGATTCATGTTTTCTTGATGCTATTACAAAAATCTGCCTGTTATTTCTTCTGTTTTCCCCACTACTTGTAGTAGTTTTATCACAGCTAGCACGTAGAGGACTAGCTCTTGTATATTAAAGTAGTCTTCTGACATGGAGGTGTTTTGTTGTTGTAGCTGCTTTTCTTGCAAATTCTGGCTAAGAATCAAGTTGAGCATGACTCCTTCAAGACAGGATAATGCTGAAAGCACTGGAATGTGCCTCTCAGAGAGTTCTGTTGGTGGTTGAGTAAGAAATAAAATGCTCATTTAGCTAACAGAGGTGAAAAAAAATCTGCAAAACAAAACAAAACAAACTAAAACCAACAAAAAACCCAACAAACAAGCAAACACAAACAACAAAACAAAACAAAAGTGAAACAAAACAAAACAAAAATCAGCATGGGTTATCACATAGATTAAGGAATTCCTAAAAAAAAGAAGTAAGATGATGGCTCAAATTTCATCCCAACAATTTGTAGTTTATCACAGAGGTATGTCATTGAGAAGAGTTCCAGGATGACAGAATGATACCTCAGAATCCAATAATCAACATGGCAGAATAGATGGCATGTTGAATATGTTTAAATCCTTTGTTTAAGTCATGCAGAACAAATCTTAACAGTGGCTATCTAATTTGAAAACAAATTGGGTGTCTCATCCTCCATGTCATTGGTTGCCCTGAGTGTAGGTTGAAAATATTGTATTTCCAAAAAAAATATATCATCTTTTTAAAAGCTCACGCAAAATTTTCTGCAAGGATAGGAGTTTGAACAATACTCAGTTTCCAATATAAGATCATTTGATTGGAAAATTCATAATTACTTCTAGGAATAGCAAAATCTTTTTTGAAAAGGGTAGAAAAGAGACAGTAATTTTTTATGTGGCTTAATGCATGGAACAGGGAATGTGAATACTTTCCAGTTCATGTTTTGTGAACTTCACCTTTCTTCATTATGAAATTCAACAAGGGCAAGTCCTGCACCTGGGGAGGAATAATCCCAGGTACCAGTACAGGTTAGGGGTCGACCTGCTGAAAAACAGCATTGCTGAGAAGGACTTGGGAGTTCTGGTTGACAACAGGTTGACCATGAATGAACAATGTGCCCTTGTGGCCAAGAAGGCCAACAATATCCTGGAATACATTAAGAAATGTGTGACCAGGAGGTCAAGGGAGGTTATCCTCCCTCTCTACTCTGCCCTGGTGAGGTCACGTCTGGAGTACTGTATCTGGTTCTGCGCTCCCCAGTTTAAGGACAAATAATTACTGAGGATGCCCAGCTACGAGGATGATTAGGGGTCTGGAATATCTTTCTTGAGAGACTGAGAGAGCTGGGTCTGTTCAGCCTGGAGAAGGCTGAGAGGTGATCTCATCAATGTTTATAAGTATCTCAAGGGTGGATGTCAAGAGGATGGGACTGGACTCCTTTCAGTGGTACCCCAGGATAGGATAAGGAGCAACAGGCACAGACTGAAGCATAGGAGGTTCCATCTGAATATGAGGAAAAACTTCTTTATTTTGAGGGTGACAGAGCACTGGAACAGGCTTCCCGGAGAGGTTGTGGAGTCTCCTCTGAAGATGTCCAAAACTCATCTGGATGCTTTTCTGTGCAGTTTACTCTAGGTGAACCTGCTTTAGCAGGTGGGTTGGGCTAGATGATCTCCAGAGGACCCTTCCAACTCTAGCCATTCTATGATTCTGTGATTGTAAGGGGTCTGGCTTCAGTCATTAATAAAATTAGCCCTTTAAGGCAGACTTGTTACAACATAGGTGTTTCACACAGAGGTCATAAGTGGTCATCATATTTTCTAATTTTAATTTAATAGAGTGTTCCTATATTCATGTACATCACCTAGGTATTTAAAAACAAAACAAAGTGAAACAAAGCTAACTGCAACATTATTTAAAATGCTTGTCTGGCACTCAGCACTGTTCTGAATACAAAATTTCTCCTAGCTGTTCTATTGTAGCCAGCTCAGACAAATGATCTGGCAGCGCATGATGGTGTTAAGTGTAATCAGGCATTTAGTAACACTGACATCAGATGCTGGCTTCCTTTGTTTTGAAACAGCATTTGATCCAGAATGAACTAGCTGTACTTGCAAATTTAGTGCAGTGATGCAAAAAATTATGGGTCTTAGATTGCACCTGGAAATTGGATGTCCTCCAAGAAAAGCTCAAAACTAAACATCTCATATCTTGTGCAGGAGAATTTTGGAGCTGATGAGAAAGGAGTTGTCTTACCTATCTTGACTTCTAATTACTTAGTGGAAAATGTCTGATGATCAGGTGTGGGGGGTTTTGGTTGGTTGATTGAGTTGTCATTGTTTTGCTAAACTGCTTGCAAAGCAATCAACAGGTAAGTATTATTTTGGGCCAGTAAGCCACATGTCAGGAAGAGAGTAGAAATCAGTGTTAAATTCATAAATAAAATTTTCCATGAGAAGAATAAAGGAATAGAAACAACATCCATTTGAAGAATACCAGCAGAAAGCTGTATTCACGTCAAGATAATATTAAAAAAGTCATCAAATTAACTTTGAAACTGTCAGGCCTTATGTATATGTTATATGCCTCTTTTATGCTTGTTCACATTCCACTTCCATTTTTATTTCTTTGTGGCTGTATTTGACAACACAGAAAGCACTCACATTCGTCTTTGTACAAACACTTCACAGTGCTTTATACAGCTGATTGAAAAACACATTTGTTTGAAATAAATGTATGTTACTTGAGATTTTTTAATTACAAAGAAGTTTCTATGGCAGGTTATTTTCTTGTTCGGTCTTCTGCAGTTTTTGGACAACCTAAGGTAGAAATAAAGTCTGCTCAGAAATTATATGAATTACTAATTTTTTTTTTTTGCTTCATTTAATTACTTTTTTTTGCAGAATGCTCACTCCTTAGTATATGACTTTCACAGAGTGTGCATATTGCACATACATATAATATTTTATGTAACATATTCCAGTTGTTAATTCTTCTAAGTGTGAATTTGGACAAAAGGATCATGTCAGGCTAACGAAAGATATAGAAAGCCAAAGAATCTTACTGTGCATGATATTTTTTGCTAAACTGTTAAAAAAACAACAAAACTATTTGTGAGAATAAATTTTCCTTACAAGATTTAGGCATTATATAATTATTATACTAAGGTAATTGTCTGGGATTTATCATAGAATAAATATGGTATATAGTAACATAACACTCAACATTTTTCTTCATATTGACCTGCTAAGAATACCCCTACATATTTAGAAGAGGGAAAACACAAAATGCTTGCTTGACTTTAGAGGTAAGAAATGTTAGATGGAACTACAATACTTGCCATGAGTAGAACAGATAGCAGAATCTTTTTAAGTTTTGGATTTTTTTATTTATTTGTTCTGTTATTTACATTTTTCTGTGCACCAGTACAAACACTCATGTACAGAGGGAACAAACTACCACTATATAAACAAACATAAATTTGACAAGTTCTGTGTTTTCAGTGTTGGTCTTTGAAATGTAATTAACTTTCCTTATTATTTATTTGTGTAATTTTTCAATATATTACTTAGGGTTAATTTATTTTGTTTGTAAAGTACTTTTCAATAATTTTAAGGATCCACAGCTTCAGTATTTCCTTCCTTCCCTTCTTCAGCAATTTTACTCCAAAAAAATGTTGCCCAGGGAACTACTTACATCATCAGCAAGTAGGAATAGAGTGTGGTTGTCACTGGATTGTCTTCTGGACATGAATAGGCAGAAGTAGCCTGCCTGCTTTGTTCTTTCTTCCATGAATATCTTGTTCTGTCATAGGTTATGCTGTCTGCTCCTTTGCTTCCCACTCAGAATGTGTTTACTGCTGGATCAGCTAGGCATAGGCCTAGTCTTAGAAATATTGCATATTATTTGCCTCAGTATATTCTTAGTTTTAGAAAGGCTGTGAACTACTATTATTAGAGCACACTGCAAAAATTCTCCTGAATTATTAAAAAAAATATCATGGTGATGGCAATTTTCAATGGTTTATGCATCATTAAACCTGAGCACAATTTCTTGCAACAAAGGGAAGGTACTTTCCCCCAAGAAAACTTAACAAAACACTAAGAGTATTTCAATTATCTGTTTAGGGTTCAGTGAATCATATCCCAGAAAAAACATTTCTCATCAGTGCAGAACATTTGTCATCAGTGCCTGTGGTTGGTTGACCTTTGCTGGCCACCAGGAGCCTGCCAAGCTTGCTTTATCACTCTTCTTTCTCAACAGGACACAGAGAGAAAATAAGATGAAAAAGCTCATGGACAGAGTTAAAAACAGTGAGATTAGTCATAAATTAATATGATTTATTGCCAGTTAATAACAGATTAGGATAGTGAGAGATAAAAACAAAACCAAAACACTTTTCCCCCACCCCTCCCTTCTTCCCAGTCTCAACTTCAGTCGCAACTCTTGTACATACTTCTTATTCTGCAGTGCAGGAGGATGGGGAATGGGGCTTGTGGTCAGTTCATGAACCTTTGTCTCTGCTTTTCCTTTCTCCTCACACTCTTACTCTGATCGAGCTTGGGGCTCTCCCACAGGAGACAGTCTTTCATGACATTTTCCAATGTGGGTTCTTCCCATAGTCTGCAGTTCTTGAAGAACTGCTTTAGTGTTGGTACAGACCTTTAAGAATGGACTGCTCCAGCAAGGGTTCCGTGTAGGGCCACAGATGCTGTCAGAAGACCTGCTCCAACATGAACTTTTCTCCAAGGGCCACAGCTCCTGCAAGGGGCCATTCTCCACAGAGTGCATTGTGGGTATCTGCTCCAGAGTGGTCCTCCACAGCCTGTGTGGGGACAACCTGCATCACTATGGTCTTCTCCATGGGCTACAGGGTAATCTTTCCTGCAGCACAAGAGGATCTTCTTCCCCTTCCTCTTCAATGACCTTGGTGACTGCAGAATGTTTCTCTTATATTTTCTTACTCCTCTCTCACAGTTCCTGTGGTTCTCCAGTGGTTTTATCACCCTTTTTGAAATATGTTATCACAGAGGCACCAGTGTAGCTTAGCTTTGGCTCAGCATTGGCTCAGCTTTAGCCAGCAATGAGTCTCTTGTGAAGATGGTTGGCACTGCCTCTGTCCGACATCGAGGCAGCTTCTGTTGTCTTTGCTGTAGCCCCTTGCTGCCAAAACCTTGCCACATTAACCCATCACAAGGACTTATAGGAGTGCAAGATGATTGAGATGTACCTGAGTACATTGTAGACAAAAGTTAGTGGAGATATTTGCTACTTTTTGTTTTGGGCAACTTACATTCATTATCAAATAAATGTTCTTCATTTTTATTTTTTTTATTTTTTATTTTAATATCGTGTTCTTTTTGAGAAATAGCTTAGAAAGTTCAGCCAAATCAAAATCGATCACTGTAATTCTTACACACTATCATTAAACCTTACAGCACAGTGTGAAAGAAATATAAGCATTGTGCAAACCTTAAGAGCCTCTCTCTGCCATACCCAGGTTAACCATCTTACAATAATTTAACAGCAACAATCAGGTAGTTAACAGATGTAATTTTCAATAGGTGACTTCTTTTAAAAGACCTTTAGAAGTACAATGTGTCATAGTGTGAAGCCTTAGCCTCACAGTTCCTTGGATACAAGATTATAAATTAAATATTGCATTCAGTTCCGAAATCTCATCAGATTAACAAAACAATAGAAACTTGTGTTACACATCTTTAAGCTCAATTATGATTTATTTACAGTGTGCATTCTTGGGTTTATTGTGCAGCAATTGAATAATATAATGCATTATCTAGAATGAAATATTATTTCACTTTCCATTAACTTTTATACAAACATATTTCTTGCATTTTCCTTTAGCATTATCAGCTGCAAAATAAAGGATTGGCTTTGTATGCTTTTTTTTTTTTTTTCTTGAAATATTTCTGGCAGACAGTAGAACAGTCTTTTATACATGTGTAGTAATCTACAGCAATGAGAAGCACTTAGATATTTCCAAAGTTCAAGACATCCATTACTACAAAGGAAACAAATGCCACTTTCAACCAGGTCTTATCTGTTTCTCAAATGGAAGAGAATTGGCACAATGTCAGCATTAGGAAAGATGTTATCCCATCAAGATGAATCATTGTAGTTTCAGAAGAACAGTCCCAGTACATATCGCTTGCCTCCATTGCAGGTTATAAAACTAGGAAGACCATTTTGGCAACTGAGTCCAGTTGCTACTCTACTGGATCTTGACCGATATTTCCGAAGTAAGAGAGAAGACTTTAAGACCCTTTTAAAAGAAGGCATTTAATGTCATGTTATGTCATTCAGCAGATGATATGGTTATTTTATGTCACAAATATATGAGATCTGTAATATAACTGTTATTTTAGCTTTATTACGATTGAATATAATTTGATATATGTTGCACACGTTAATGACATTTGGAACTAGTAGATTTTTTTATTTTTCCTTTTGGAATAGGACTTGGTGGAGGAAGAGAAAAGCAGCACTAGTAATCCAGTTATCACTCAAGGTATTTATGCTGTATTGCAACTAAGCTTCAGGATCACTCAATGAATTCTATTGGCAGATCAATGCTGAATCTGTTCATTGCTCTTGAAATCAAATAATCACAGATGTTAGAATGTAGTTTACTTCAAAATACTTTGCATCACTCCTGTTCCTTATTATGTGATATTCCTTTAACTACAAGAATTATAAGTAGCTAAAAAATTATGAATAAGATATTAACTAGTGTAAAATTGTATAGCAGCCTCAACCAATAAAGGATCTGGTTATTTGTTTCTTAAATCTAGTTGTTTTCTTAAACTGTTGTAAACAATGGATCTATAAAGATTAAATTATTTTAAAGTGGAACTAATATTTTTGATTTGGACATATAGAACTCAGATCTTAATTACAAGTACATAATTACTTGTGAAGCATCACTGAATACTAATTAATACTAATAAATATTTCAGCACATTTCCACAGTTACTTGATTCACTCTGCTTATTATATTACAATGTGTGCCATTTTTTTACATCTTTTTCTTATGTAAGCATTATTGATAACATCCAATACAGACACAGAGAATCATGTAAATGGTTACAGTTCTGTATTATACATAAATGTTAATTCTAAGTCTATTAATTTTGTCAAACTTAGAGAATAAGCCAGTGGTCTGAAGAACTAAATCACATGGTATGTTAACACTTTACTTTCAGAATTAGAATGTCAAACTGACATATATTATGAATCTGCAAATGTGTAAGTGAAAAAGATCCCAGATATCTTCACCAGATATCTAACCAAAACACTGAAACTGCATTCCAGGAAGGCATTAATGAGCTAACGAAAGAAGTCAAGAAAACACAGTCTAAGATTATCTTAGGGAGAATAGTTCATATAGGTTTCTCCTTAGTTCACATAGAGTTACAACAAAAACAAAACAACAAAAAACACCCCACAGTTCAGAGGAAGAATACTTTAGAAATATTTAAACTACTGAGTTCCCCCAGTGTCACAGACTGTTACAGGTGAAGTGTGCTTTAGGCTTATTTTTTTCCAAGAAGTAATCAAATGTTTATTGTGAATATTTTTAAACTGAGGACTTTTTATCTGTTAAGGGTCTTTGATGATTATAAGAGAATTTATTACCACTTAGTTCACAGCAACTCTCCAGCTGTGTATCTGCAATTTCTGATTTGCAGCTTCTGGACTGTCTTTGTTACATTCCTGTTCTTATTCCATGTTGACTTGTTTTGGTTAGTGTCCTAATAGTAGCTGCTGGTATTTTTAAACATCAAAAGCTAAGGTAACATGTGACTCAATTGATTAATTTCAAAATAACTTTCTTACAACTAAAATAAATTCAGTTTAGAAGGTGTCCCATTAATGGAAAAAACTTAAGCTTATGTCTGTGCTGCCGCTTATTTGAGAGAGCACTACACTGACAAAGCATAAAATACATGAATTGTGCCTTCTTGTACTGGGTCACTGTTTCTTCCATTATATAGGCATTGTAAGATGTCCTGATGAAGAAGTCATGCTGTCCTGATTTTTCAAGTATAACATTTGAATTTCTAAGCTGATCACCGACAGCTGTACTTTCTGCATGGATGGTTAGCACAGGAGGATATAAAACTGCTGGGAAACCCAATCTGCTGTCAGAAAGTACAAGGTATCATGGGTCATGTTTAATGTGAACCTTGCTAGTTTTGCATATACATCAGTGCAATCCACCACAAAATGTTGTTACTAATGTTTTAATGATCAAAATGAATTATGCTGGCCGAAAGGGCATGTCTGTTCCTACCATCTGTATCTTATATGAGTGTGTTATTATTTAAAGTTGTGTTAGTAAGCCACTACCTTGAAATTTCTGTCTCTAGCAAGTAGACATAAACAGGATTACTGACTCTATCAGTGTTGTATGGCATTTGTTCAACCACTTTTATACAATCCTTAACAAATTACTTATATAATAGAAAGCCCCACAAGTTAGAAGTATGATAAGAAATCCTAAAGATTTTCATGGGGTGTTTTTTGTTTTTTGTTGCTGTTGTTGTTGTTGTTGTTGTTCGGGGTTTTGGTTGGTCGGTTTTCTATTTGCTTGTTTTATTTTGTTTTCATTTGTTTGTTTGTTTTGTTGTTGTTGGGTTTGTTGTTTGATTTTTCCTGTCTACCATATGCCTGTCTCTCTTGTCTCTCCTCACCCTCAGATAAATAGAGATAGTGTCTGGCACAAAGGTTAATTTTTAAGAAAACACACATTTTCTGAATCAAAGGTCAAAGTCTTGGGAGAGACACCAAGCCCCTCTCCAGTCATGACATAATAATTCCTTAATATTTTTATCAAATTTCCTACAAGTAGAGCCTAATTAAAGTAACCCTTCATTTCCTGCAGCCACCTCTCCTCCTTAAAACTCTGGTTCAGTCTCTTTTTCTGCCATCGTTCCTGGTCAGACCTGTAAATAATAAATAACTGTATTTCTTCATTTATTCTTCTAGGTAACTACCTTTAGTTGACTGTGAATAACCTTATAAATTGCCAGGGAAGAAAAAGAATATCATACTACCCAATACTCTTTTTTTTCTCTTTTCTAACAGCATTTTCAGTTGTTCTTGCCTTGGGACAGCAGGTTACATTTTTCTGCTTAAATAAGAGTTTTATATATTTTTTATTGCTTCTAAATCTACGTGCTACTCTCTCATAAAAATATGCATTTTAATAAAAATAAACATGTTTAATATTTGCCCGATGGGAAAGATTTTGTCAGTAGGGGGTGAGGAAGTAAAGTTCACAATTACCAAACTGTGGGTACTAAGAGTCTTATAACAAGCAACAGAAACCACAAAACATTATGTGAAATTCCAGAAGCTCAAGGACAAATAAGTCTTCTTATTTCTGATTTATGTTGCCAGATGTAAATGTCTGACTAAAATAAATAAATAAATAAATAAATAACAACAACAAAAAACCACCTTTTTTTTTCAAATTTTTCAAATGTTGTTTGCCAGATCTTGAGACATGCAGGATCTACAAAAATCAGCTCCCGTTAACAAATTCTCATACAAATAAATTGAATGGCCCTTATTGAACAGTATTTTGTTAGTAATTACAGAATGATCCAATAAGCTCTGGATGAGTTTCCAAAAATGTAGGAGGGAATTCAACATGTCTTGTTAATTTGTGGTATATTATATGTATCACTGAGCCTATTATTTATCAGCATCATACAGATGATATTCTCAGACATAAGGGCCATTTTAATTAAGTAGAACAGCCATAAAAATCTGCAGAATATATCTTATTAATATAGATTTGTATTTGACTCATTTGTGCAGTTTATCAAATAATAACTTTGACTACTTTTTAGCTTAAGTGAAAGTGTAGCAAAAAAACAATTTTTAACATAACATTTTTTACATAGTTATAGAATATAATTTTACAGATAGTGCTATCATCCCTATCTATATACTTTAGAAAAAAAGAGTCAGATTAAAAAAAAAATTAAAAATCTAATAAAACATTTCATGACAGATTTTAGTTACAAAAAAGGTGAAATACGTTGAATGTACTACAGTATATATCTACTAGGACTATGATAAAAACCAGATAAATATTGAGGAATCTAAGAGAATGCTCATAGTGAGACCATCGTTGTCAAATACGAACAATGGAAGTGCTGAAGTTTTGTTTTGAAATACAATTCAAGAGAAAATTATTGGATGACCTGAAAGCAAGAATTCTGCTTCATGACAAAATATTAAGATACACAGAGTACATATTTTGTCTATGTGAAACAAAAATATTTCTTGTGGAAAATAAAACATAGTGATCTGGTTCTGATGGGGAAATACCTTTTCTGAGAATATTCTTACTCTGGATCAATAGAAAGTAAGGTTCTAATCTTTTGCCCTCACAGAACAACTCCCCATACTAAGTGAGTGCTTTAAATCCATACTTTAAAGACATTCACCTTATTAGTAACACGTAATCTGGATAGTGTACCACCCAACACCAAGTTACTTCAAAAGTTGTTGTTCTGCAAAGTTCCTTTCTGAAGTCTCTTACTATAATCTTGACCATATCAAATGTGCTTACTGAGGCACAACTCTAGTTTGAAGTCCCTAATTCTTCACAGTGGGTATTTTGGTTTGTTTTCCTTTTCTCCTCAAAGCCCATGGGGACAGAAGTGAATCATGGATTTATGTCTTTTTTTTATATCAAGAAAAGAAATTACTGCTGTGCACCCTTGGTGGTTCACATTGTGGTGCAGAAGCAGTCCTTGGTGCATTAGTGTAGACACTTCCTAGAGAGACTTGTCTCAAAGTTTAAGTTTCTTAAGCAGTGTAAACTATCCATCAGATTTTGCTCAGGCTGTGACCAGAAAATCCATTGGGATCTAAAAAATATTTCCACTATAACAGAGACAAGAAATCAAGTAAAAATAAATAAATAAATAAATAAATGAAAAAGTTCTGCAAGTATTTAGAAAACATTGTTCCAGAGGAGACCATGATCTATTAGTGGCTATCTATATATAAATCAGCACTGAATGCACAACATAATTTCTGCTTTATTTGTTTTCCAAGTTTGTGATGCAAAGAAAACTTACATTTGAATGAGAGTTAAACTTTTTAATGTTAGTGTAAGGGAAAGATACTATTCAATAATATTTTAATAAGCTTATCATGAAAGTGTGCCTTCCTACTATATTTTGAAAATCCTGTACAATTAACACTATAAAACAGAAATGAGGGAAAATTATCAAGTACGGACTAAGTTACAGTGAATAAATTTAACTAGTTGACAGATTTAGTAAGGTTTTAGATGTTATTAAGACTATTGAGTTTGATGGTGGCTGTTTAAAATATATAATCTAACAAATAGAGTTCTTGAGCCATTTTGCCTCCTAATTGTAAATCTCTAAATGTCCTTCTAACTAAAAGCTGTGGGGAAATGAGGGAGCTGAAAGCATATTGATCTTCATGTCACTGTTAATTTTGTTAAATTCAAAGGAAGACAGGAAGACTGATCATCTTTCTGAATAGCATACAGAAGATGTAACCTCTGAATTTTTCTTAAGGTATGATAAGGCTCGGATTTGAGCCTATTTGACTTTAGTACTTATCATATTCCTGTGATCAGAATGTACGAAAAAGGAGTATGATAAAATCCTCAGTAATACATTTATTAATCCAGAGGTTATCCCTTTCTCTTACAATCCCCTCAAGCGCTTCTTCTGTCTGAATTTTAAGCATAATGATCTTGGAGTATGACCTAAGTCACACATTTTAAATTCAGGATATCCTGAATAATTCATAGTATTGATGTGCATTGCCATTTAAAATAAAACAGATAATGCTTAGGGTCATGGACCTGTTCATAAATACATTGGCATTGCATAAATGCTAGTTGAGGACTCTGATACCCGGACAGAAGGCCAGTCATTTCTAATAACTGAGCTGTTTTGAATTTTAGCCCGGATCAAACTTCAGTGAACATTGCCTTGGGGTTTTGGATGTGCTTGATCATTTACCTTGTAGGCTTGTATGGCAGATTCAGTAGCATTTATTAATTATTCTGGTCATCTGAAATAGCTATAAGAAATATAATGGGGAAGCCTTGGGCCTCCCATCAAAAGAAAGACATTGTGGTACTGGAGAGAGTTCAGAGAAGGGTGACAAGGCTGGTGAGGGGTCTGAAGCACAAGTCTGGTGAGGAGCAGCTGAGGGAACTGGGGCTGTTTAGCCTTGAGAAAAGGAGGCTGAAGGGAGACCTTATTGGTCTCTATGACTACCTGAAAGGAGGTTGTAGCATGGAGGGTGTTGGTTTCTTCTCCTGAGTAACAAGTGATAGGACAAGAAGAAATGGCCTCAAGTTATGCCAGGGAAGGTTCAGATTGGATATTAGGGAAAATTTCTTCATGGAAAGGGTTGTAAAGCACTGGAACAGGCTGCCAAGAGAAGCGGTGGAGTCACCATCTCTGCAGGTGTTCAAAAGACAGGGGTCTTTTGAACACCTGAGGGTCTTAGGGATATGGTTTAGTGGTAGAGTTAAGTTATGTTTGGCCTCAATGGTCTTAAGGGTCTCTTCTAGTCACAATGATTCTGTAATTCTGAGACATTTTACACAGAAAGTGAGACAGGCCATATGTGTAAAGTAATACAACATATAATTTAAAAGGTGTTTTCTATTAACAGCATATGTAAGAAAAGAGTATCTGATCCCTTAAGGTTTTCTGATCAAGGACCTTGTCAAAATGGGATAATGCAGAAAACAAGGAAAGAAAAACATTAAAGGTAAAAACCTGATAACAGAGACAATACCAACAAACAAACTTGGTCGGATACCTCAATTGATAAGGGTGTGTGGAGTTTGAGCATGATGTCAGTATTATGATCTAATTGGGGACCACGTAAAAATGGCATGGTATGGAAAAGTGGGAGGCAATAAACAAAGCATACAGAGACACAGACCTGACAAACAAGAACAGAGACAATGAGAGCTTGTCAATTAAACAAATTGATGAGCTATCAACAAACAGCAGGAATCATTTCAGAGAGGGCCAGCATGAATTTTACAGCCCATAAGGATGCCAGCCTGGGGGTCCAGGATCTTGATTTTATTGAAGCATGCAGGCTGATAAAGGACTGTGCGGGAGAAGGGAGGAACAAGGAGGAACAAAGAGAGGGTGTAGGAAGAAAGGGTTATAAAAGGGGATAGTCGTGTGTAGAATGGGGTCGATCAATATGTTTGTCTGATCACTGTGCAGACAGACTGTTCTGTCTTCTTATATCTTCTTTAATATTTTCATAACTATCAACCTGTATTATCCCACTCTAGCCCATGTGTGTGTATGTACTGCAAGGACTCAGTGCCAGCTGCAGGTGAGACCTGTATATGTATGAGTAAAATTTGATGACAGCTACCAGAATCAGACCAGAGACATGGGCACCCCCAGCCTGTGTTGTCAGTTACTGGAGCAAGTGAGGGTCTTTAACCGCCAGCCATTGGGGAAGGAATGGTATGTGTCCCAAAAACAGCTACTGAGAGAACCAGGGTGATTGAGGCAAGTGAGGCAGAACTGTAAGTCACAGCCGGTATGACTGGTGCTGGCTGATGTTGGGGTTAGAGAGTATGTCCCCAAAATTGGGTATTAATGGGATGCATCTGTGTCTTCACTGGCAAACTTCAAGCTGGACAAGCCAGTGAGTTGGGTGAGCATCAGGGTAGGTAAGAGGGGCTGGGATCTGGGCAAGGGTGCTGGTCAGGCAGAGGAGCTGTGCCAGCGCTCAGGGCATCCATTAATAAATGTCTGGTTTTCAACCTGGAGAGTGCAGTGTGTGTGCTGCACTAGTGATCTTCTGCCTCTGCCAGCCCAAGAGGAGGAGGGGATAAGCCTGTCTGGGCTTGTGTGTGTAGAGAGTCCTGTACCTAGTTGCTGTTGAAGGCAGCACTTTGTGGCCACCTGTGTGACTGGCCATGTCAGTGTTCACTGGGTATGTTTTGTTTTATTCAACCTTGATATTTTTTTTTTTTTTTTCAGTATGAAAGGTTAAAAGATGTATCATAATACAAGTGACGTCCCAAGACACTTACTTTTATTTAGCATATGCACCATGTATATTTTAATGTCAGTAGAAGAAGCAAAAACAATATCTATGCTGTAAATTTTGTCATCTTCTGTTTTGTAAAATGAATTTAGAGAATAATAAGAAAAGAATCCCAAACTTGGTCCAATATCTGCAATGGAGGTAAGCAGCATATGAAAGGAGTTTGGCTACGTAGTAAGGTAACTTAAAGCTCAGCTTTCTAATGGCAAATCATGTTGCTTCTTTGTGCAAGCAGAACTTCCTGCACCTTGTTAAAACAACAGAAGACTCCTAATGAAGTTGATTCTCAGCATAAACTAGAAACATATTTTCACTTTTTCGTGTTTTGCTCCTGCAGGCACTGGAAGGAAATATTGTCGATGTAAAAGCTTCTTGGCTGTTTTCTGTCACTCTTGGGCAATTTTGTCCTACCTTTTTTTTTTTTATTTTTTTTTTTTTTAATGTAGTTTCTCTTCCTCCACTCCTTCAAAAAGACTGAGGACTGCAGACCTGTCGAAAACCAATGCACACAGTCATAACCATTTTGTACCAGCTTGTCATGATTATGTAGATTATTTAATGATCAGCTGTTCTCATATGAGAAAATACTTTTTGACCCCATAAGGAAACAAGAAAGTGTATCTATTTAGACTAATAGCATGTCATCTCTGACATGTTTCCCAACAGATATTGTGCTTCAGAAGCATATGTGTATTATATCTTGTAGTATGAGAAGTAATTGTTCCTTTACCTTTCATTTTTTTGTCATTTGAGAAGATGGGAAAATTATTATAGATGAGAATAAAACATTGTCGAGGAGGGTAAAATTCAAGGGAAGGCTGATCACTCCTTTTTACTGCAGAAATGACAATACTTTTTAAATAATAGCAATATTTTTTTTAAAGTAAAACAGTAAATAGGAAAAAAAAGAAGAAATGAATTAAAATATTACATAAAATCAGTCATGCACAGAACATAAACCAACCTGAAACATTAAAGCTAAAGAAAGAAAAACCTTCTGTGGCAAAAAAAAAAAAAAAAAAAAAAAAAAAAAATCTACAATTTATTATGGCAGGTTCAGCTTGTTTTCTGTGCTATTCCAGAGAAAAAAAAATAGTTCATTTTTTTGCTCCCTTAGAATTCATTAAATCTTATAAGGCTTGAGAGGTACCAAACAAACTTCTAGAAACTATTTCATTTTCCCTTAGACATTGACAATTAAGGACTGACACAACATTGTATTTATGCAACATTTCTCAGAAAATATAAGCTCTCTGTTACTAGCTCATGAAAATTAAGCATAACAGCAGATTTTCTTTGTATGTTTTAAAAAAATCTCCCAGATGACTGCAACTGACAGCTCACAGATCAATGTAGCCAATGTTTTAATGTTCAATATTTATAATTTCATTATTTTTTCATTTGACAGTATTTCATTTGAATTAAACTTCTATTTTATGTTTTAAACAAGACATAAGCTCCCTCATCTTTTGTCCCTTGCTCTTTTCTTCTCTCTTCCCAATTAATAACAAAAAAACCTTGATATATATTTGTACATAAGGGAACTGAAATAATTTCTTGTTTTTAAAAATGTTTATTTGTAAACTGTTAGTGTATTATTAATTTAATGTCTGAGCATACACAGAATGCATAAAAAATTTTAACCACTAAACCACCACCAACAACATAAAATAAAATAATAATAATATTGATAAACAAAAAACAAACCTCAAAGCAACATACAAAACCAGGAGTGTAACAACATAGTTCTTTGTAACTGAATGTAAAATGGTTATAGATAGGAAGTTGACAGTTCCAGGAAAACTTCATAAAAATATTTTAGATTAATTCTGTGGTCTGCCATTCACTTAGAACAATTCTGTGTGCTCATAACCTTTTAGCAGGGTGTTTTTGGGTCTTTGTTCATTTGAACAATATGAAGACATAAAGAAGACTTAAAAAGGAAACAATTCAAAGTTTTAAAGGTTTTGCAGTGAAGCAGAAATATCCCTTGACATTCACCAGAATATAAGAAAGAAAAAAAAAAAAAAAAAAGGAGAGGTAAGTAGGTAAATTATCCTCCTCTCTGTGGGTATTTCAATTATGAGAGCTGGACTCAACTGCTATTTTGCACCAGATCTGAATAAGCAATGTTAATATTGAGATAGAATAATTTCATATTCCTTCAGTATCTCTCTACAACCTCAGTCAAAAAAAGATATGGATTATGGACCTTCACTGTTAAGACTGTCTATTATTGCTTTGAGTCTGCACTGATAAAATATACTGCATGCTAATTTGTTCATTACCAACAGGTCCCAGAAGTATGGAAGTATGGTTATAATAAAGTGTATGTTAATGCTGTGTATATGTCACGCTTTACTTTATTGTTGTTGTTGTTGTTGTTGTTGTTTTTAAGAAATCTTGTACTTACCAGAGATTTTAAGTGGATTTCTGAGAGAAACAGAAATTCCTATCAAGGAATTTTACATAATTTAGCAGAGAAACAGAGCTGTTAAGATCAGTGATTTTCTTCTTTCATTAAAATTGTAGGCCTGCTAGAGTAAAGACCACCCAGCTGAGCAGAGACTACATAAAAAGCTCCACATATTTGACACTAAAAATCCCAAAATAAAATGTGGTGGCTTTATATAATACCTCACTGGACAGCAGGGAATCCAACTATGAAAGAAAATATTCTGGAAGAGCTGGTTTCTGCTGTTTTACTGTTCACAGTGGTTAGTTATTTAGATTGAATGTTATCTCATACTTGGTATTAATTGAAAATTTTTAAATTTTGAGATGGAATAAGAGAATCCAGGTGCGGTTATACAGTTATATATTCAAGTAACATATCCAAGCTCCAAAGACAATGCATATAGACTTATTTGTGTCATTAGTTGTCTTTCAGATGCTCATCGAAGCTCTTTGTAGAGTTGTCTTACATAATTTGTCATGATCTTTGACATTATGTTGGCAGTTATGAAGTAACATATGGAGTCCTGGGGACTCTCCAGTGATTTAGATAACAAAAGAGAAAAATTAGCAAGCTTCAGTTTGACATGTGGAAGGGGAGAGATCATTTTGTGCACTACCCTACGGTAGTCTACTACAAACCTAACAATTAAAAGATGAAAATTCTTGTCTATATGAAGGTCTGGTACTTATGTAAGCAGAAAGCAATTGAAGTCCTAAGAAGCCTAGCTAATTAAGTGTTGTTATTTGCAAAAGAGGAAAAAAAGAGTGTAGGAAAGTACACAAGATCTTGGTTTGTTTTCTTTTTTTTTTTTTTTCCTAATAGTATAATAAAGCAATAAACCTTGTAATGCATTAATCTGTTAGATTAAAGTGTGTATAAAATGGGTGTTTACTCATGAAGCATTCTATTTTAACATTTATAAGGTCAGGATGTGTTAATTCCAACACTGTGAGATATTTGCAAAGTTAAGTTCGGAAACATTGTAGCCTTTCTGACTCTACTAGTGAAGAAGTGATGAAAATGCAATGTTAAGCCAATGGAAAGGTGTTGAGACATGTTAAAGGAGATATGAGTCTGTTCACTAAAACAGAATATAGATGGAATGTGAGAAAATATATCCACTCTCAATTATTTTCTCCAAGGCTAGTTTTCTGATATCTGCCATTCATCTTGTTCCTGAAGAAAGGAAAGAAAAGATATTAGAGATAACTTTTTCACTAAACTTTACCTGCTTGTGTATTCACTTAAAGCTTTTACTTTATTTCTAACCTTCTAAAAAAATGTGGTTACACAGGGAAAAAATACAAATTTTCCTCAGAATTACTCTATTCCCATAGGAAGAGAGATGGGTAGAAAAACTTTGATTAGAAGGCTCCAAAGACACATGTAAGAAAAGAGTCGCCTTTCATTCTACACAGTGATGAAACTATTTTCTAGGGAGGTCAAGAAATTTATCAGGTTTCACACATCTATTATATGATTATTGATAAATCAGAGCTCAGTGATAACAGTCACATGAATATGAGAACTGGAAGATTCAGGCAAACCAGTGACATCTCACCTGAACCATGGTGAATATGTCATATCTGTATGGGAGTTGAATCTCACGCCATATGATATTCTGAATTCAAAAAACACATGACATTTTTTAAATGCTGAGGTATATGTGGAGCTAGAACTGAAAGTCTGAACTGTAGTAGTCTATTAAGGATGGGAATCTGAGAAACATGAAACACAGCATTGTTTTAATAGTCTCCTCAGTTCCCAAGAGCCCTGCATGACACACTTCTGCTTCTATTATTACAGCATGCTCTGTGCAACAGCATCAGATACAACTATTCAAACCCTGGTCAGAATGAGCATGCAGAAAAGTAAATCTGAACATTAAAAAAAAAACAACCAACCAACCAACAAAACCCAAGATTAAATTGTGAAATCAATTTTCTCCATCCTATTGTGTCCAATTTCTATTCTGCAAATGGTGTCTGAAATTTATTTGAAGTGCTAGTAGGGTACACAGCCAGAATGAGCCATGCCTGAAACTGAGAGTTTTCTGGCACTCTTACTATGTTAACGCTGTACAGACCTTTTCTCAAAGCTTGAAAAGTGTGAATTTGAACATGCATTTATGAGAAAAGATAGGCTAAGACTGAGATATATTACAGGTAATATAAATCTTTGTCATACTTAGTAGTCTTCAAACGCCTGGAGGACAAACTCAAGGATAGCAGAGAAAGGAGTACTTGGTGTGGATAAGAGAGTATTGCAAAGACCAAATTTTGTGCATTAATTACAATTAATTTATGATATTTTCTAATTATTTTATTTTCCATAAATACTTGATTCCAGGAATGATTGTGTCATGTTAATAACTGATCAAAATAATGTTCGTACTGATGCACAGTTCTGTTCTGCATTGGCACACAAAATGTGTTTATAAGAAAACAGATAAGGAACAAAAAACTTACTACAAATTGATAACATCTTATTTTTAAAATCTTGACTAGAAGGAGAACAATTTTGTACCATTTTTATTTTTGCTTGGTTTAGGAGATTTGTTTTTCTTATATTTTTATTTATGTAACTTTCCTTTTGCAGACCTTTAAGAGGCGAATTATATGAGAACACTTTAGTATAAATGAAGACTCTAGTTAATTTCTAATTAGTTACTCACAGGAATAAAATGACTTATAAGCAATATGTTTTTTCAAATACTGAGTGCTTCTACTTCTATGAAGCCAAGATATTCTTATAAGAATACAGTAGACTTAGACTATTTTCTTAGAGCAGTGATATAAAGAAAGAGGCATACTCCTTCCATCCTTCCTTTCCTCCTATTTCCTTGTATTATAGTGTATAGAATATTTTCAATCACCGAGGTTATAAAGTGTATTAAAAAAAAAAAAAAAAAAAAAAGGAGAAAAGAGAAAAGATAACACCCCAGGACAGAATCAATATTTTTCTTCAAGTAATTTTCCTGTGTTTTTGAGTTGCAACAAAGAGAATGTAAGAGCTTACTATTATCTTAGTTGTTGTCTGGGAAGCCAAGGTCTTTCTGGTGTCTCCATCTGCAGGTGCAAGGCTCCTGGGAGGGGAAGCATGGATGAGATAGACGTTCACTTACATCAAGTCTGATCAATGAGAATACTCCATGACATTAATGTCAGGGTTCATATTTAGTGATAGGTGGGTTTTCCATATCAGGAGATCTGTTCCAGTTCTGCATCATCCCAGTGGAGTTCTCTTTGGCAGTTCCTTTAGCTCAGCCTTTTGCCATTCTGCTGTTTTGCAGTGATCTCTGGGCCTTTTTGCCTTTTTTAGTCTTTTTTTGAACTGGCTGTTCAGGACTAGAGTGCTCTCTTCCTGGGACTAGCTGCTTGGAGTCGACAGAGTTCAAGAGGAATTACATTGAGTATTACTCACTTTATATTTTACTTTAATTGTATGTATATTAGACCTAGTAGTAGTAATAGTATATTAGCATTATTTCATTATTTTATTAAACAGTTTTTATCTCAACCCATGAGTTTCTCTCTCCCCTTTCAATTCTCTCCCCTGTTTGGAGCGGGGGGGATATCATGATTTTGATTGCTGGCTGGGGTAAAAGTCTGACAGCAATGAACAAATAGCCTTGGGATTAAACTGTTTGCAGGAGTTCCATTAGAGAAAAATAAAGTAAATCCTCTTTTCTGATCTTCTGCAAATTGGGTCTACCATCTAGGAATCATAGAATCATAGAATGCTAGGGATTGGAAGGGACCTCGAAAGATCATCTAGTCCAATCCCCCTGCCAGAGCAGGAACACCTAGATAAGGCTACACAGGAACGTGTCCAGGCGGGTTTTGAATGTCTCCAGAGTAGGAGACTCTACAATCTCCCTGGATAGCCTGTTCGAGTGCTCTGTTACCCTCACGGAGAAGAAGTTTCTTCTCAAGTTTAAGTGGAACCTCTTGTGTTCCAGCTTAAACCCATTACTCCTTGTCCTACCTTTGTTTGTCACTGAGAAGAGCCTGGCTCCATCCTCGTAAACACTCACCCCTTGTATATTTGTAAACATTAATAAGGTCACCCCTCAGTCTCCTCTTCTCCAAACTGAAGAGACCCAGCTATCTCAGTCTTTCCTCATAAAGGAGATGTTCCACTCCCTTAATCATCTTGGTTGCCCTACGCTGGACTCTCTCCAGCAGTTCCCTGTCTTTCTGGAACTTAGGAGCCCAGAACTGGACACAATATTCCAGGTGTGGTCTCACCAGGGCAGAGTAGAGAGGAAGGAGAACCTCTCTCGACCTACTAACCACCCCCTTCTAATACACTCCAGGATGCCATTGGCCTTCTTGGCCACAAGGGCACAGTGCTGGCTCATGGTCATCCTGCTCTCCACCAGGATCCCCAGGTCCCTTTCCCCTACACTGCTCTCTAATGGATCATTCCCCAACTTATACTGGAACCTGAGGTTGTTCCTGCCCAGATGCAATACTCTACATTTGCCCTTGTTATATTTCATTAAATTTTTACCCGCCCAGCTAGGAAGTTACTGTTTAACTGCCAAAACTGACTTGCAGAAATTTGCCTTGCTGAGCAAATATGTAAGTGGTTAACTATTTATTTTTTGTACTCAATAAACAGCAATATTGATAAGAGTCTATGTTTTCTGAGTTTGTTTTGTCGTAATGCCTTTTCAGAGTGAGTAAGCATCCTAACCAGTGAACTGACATACACTCTCTGTCTTTATTATGCCAATTGTTGAAAACATGGAGAAAAAAACCTTGGGATATCATGCCGTTTTTACTAACATATGCAAGATGTAATCGATCTAACTGACAGCAATATTTGCAGGTTTTATTTTTAGTTTGCTGACAATTGCCAACAACAGCCACAGCATCAGTTGTGTATTTATGACAAGTTCCATCAGATTATTGTGACTGTTGCAGACAGCACGAATCTTTGACAATAATGCCACAGCTTTAATTAATTCAATTTAAATTCCTGTATGAGATCATTCTAATATGTGTGGATAAACCACTGACAGCTTTCATACATCATTTGAATATCCCATTAAATAACAATAAGTAAATAATAATCTAGGGACGGTTTACAAAACTGTTATGGTCAATGATAAGAATTCCACTGACTTCAAAAACATTTGAAGAAGGTTTGTTTTATACCAATGATGCATATGCTTAACCTTTTGGTTTAGGCTTTGATATTATACTTCATCATATCTCTTTCCAACTGGATATAAGTGAATAAAAATAATGTCTAGTTTCTTTCACTGTCTCTGTTTAAAGCCACATGAACAACAATGTGTAGATCCTTTGTAGCTGTTGATGGTGAAGGCTCAAATATAGTAAAGGCTGAATTTCACTTTCTCAGAGTTATGTTAAAAAGAAACAAAATCTAAGCTTGCATGAAGGGTCTCTTTTCCCCATACCACTTGCACTGTAGGATGTTCAGTGCCAGGGCTTGGGATAACATCAATAGGAAGATTCATTCAGTTTTAGGGAGGCTTTAGGTTCCTCAAGGCTTTTCTTCATTTTGCAGTGCATACTTTTCTCCAAGCCAATTTTTCTGTGTATCGCATCATTACCAGAAGACCAGTCAAATCTGTATAATTTCTTCAGCTTTTTTTTTTTTTTAATTTTTAATATTTATTTTGGTCCTCTTAGCTGCTATGGTATTCACATTGATCTATGGGGAAAAAAAAATAGCCAAAATCAACTTTTTTTTTGCATTCAGGACATTATAGAATTTAGACATTAGTTCTTCAACTTTTTTTTTTTTTCTTTTTTCTTTTCTGTTTTGATAATCTTCTCCTCTGCCCTCCTCCCTTTTCTGCACCCCCAGTGTGAATTGTTTTGCTGCTAATCAGATCCTTTGTGATTTCCCAAAACCTGAATGGGACTTACGGGATGCATCCCCCTATCATTTATACTCTGGATTGCCATGAAGGTCTTCTACTGTAAGCTGTACTACTCCTAGTAAAACTACAAATACCCAGCCCTCATCTAAAAAGTCAGCTGGAAGAGAAAGCTTAATGCTGTGGTAGTAAATCTAAAATTACTTAACAACAGTGTCTCTGAACATTAAAAAGAAAATATATATATTTTTTAAATGCTAATATTCATGGCAGGAAAACTATTCTTTTTATAGGTAAATTGACCTGTAAACTTCTGTTAAAAAGAGTAACATATTTACTGTAAATAGTGTAAAATACAGTAAAGAGTGATATAGCATTCAGGGATAGGGGAACAGAAATCAGTGTTTGTATCAGTGACATAATATGTTAATTTATATGAAACAAGAAAACCCCAAAACATCAATACTTACTGAACGGTAATAAAGATTTTCTGGAAAGAATGAGATGTTACCCCATATTTACTTGTAATGTTAAAGAGAAATAAGTAGAGAGCTTGCAATTTGTTTAGATATTTGTTGCTTGTGGGAACTATTATATAACCCAGGACAGTCAAAATGAATTTGTGAATGTATTGAACTTGCAACAAATTTTCCACTGTTTTCTGAAAAGGTCAGTAGCACACATGACAAGTCACGAAGTACAAATCAGATGGCAAAGGGGTGAAGCTGTGCAATAAAAGCAAAAAAGCACCGAGGCAATATTTATTCTTTTGTATAGCTGATCAAGGAAATACTCTTGTGAAATCTGTGGCAATACGACTGAACAAGTTAGCACTTTAATGTGTGAAAGCCATGTCCTGTTTGAGCAAGGTAATATTTTAGTGAATCAGAATTATGGATCTAAAGCTTGTTAATTGTCCTAAGAAACAGGTACACAATGCAAACATTAAGACACATTTATGGTTATCAATTTTGTTACGTTTAATGAAAATATGTAAAGAAATTCTAGCCTTTAAGAAAAACAGCATTACCTGGAAAGAGACCTTCAGTGCTAGGTAGACGGTGCTTAAATGTATAATTTTTGGTGCATGTGGTATAACCAAATGAATAATTTTGTAAAAAGCTTTTTTTAAAGTAGAAGTAAACATTCTGGTCTGCCTGCTTGTGCCTAAATTTTGTCTGCCTACTGTACCAGATACCCTAACTAACAGCATGCTTCTTTTCACAGTTTTCTCTGCAAGTGCTTATCAGAACTATCTTATGTTGGAAGCCAAATAACATTGTGGCACCAATTGATGTAAAGAGGTCCATTTATTTTCCTAGCACACAGAAAAATAAAATAAAATGTAAAGCTAAGCAACTAGTGGAGAATAATCATCTGTAAATGGTTAAGCTTTGGGAAGAGGAACTAATTTTCATATATGCTTATTAGTAGTAGGATTTCTTTCATCCCATGATAAGTGTCTATAAACTAATCCATAATTATTTTTTATTTGGATGCTTGTATTTGATAAAGACACTCTGGGATTAAAAAAACAAAACAAAACAAAACAAAACAAAACACTTATTTTTGTCTTTTTCTGTAAGAGAAAATAGTAATTCTATTCCAGATAAGTAGGGTGAACTATAAGCAACTTAATATGGATGTTTATATTAAGATAGGATAAAGGCCATTGTCATATTAAACTACTTTCTGGGACACCACATTTATTTCCACTGTGCTAAAATGGCCTAAAATATAGTAGCTCATCCATGGCTTACATTGTTAACAAACATTTAAAACTAAGAAATAAGTTCTACCTTAAATTGCCTATACAGTCAAAAGAAAGGGATAAATACCTTTGTAAGCCTCCAAAAGATAAAAAGCCTCTCATTAATTTAGGTGAGAATGTGAGGTGAATAAGATTCTCTTAATGGTATTTTTATTAAATGTCTCCATTGATTAAACAGTGAAGATCAAGGAAACTTTTAAAAGCAACATACTTTCAAAAGACAGCTACAGTTTTCATGCAGGTTAGGTGTTTAAATTAGATTGGATCTCACTTCTCTATTTCAGAAAATTTTTTTAATACTTTTTATATTACATTATACATGGCAACATATTTAAATATTTTCACACTATCTAACCACTTCCTGGGGAAACTAGTATTATCACAGCTGTGGACCACAGATATGACTTTTTGTAGATAAGAAGTTATTTCACTCATTATTTAACTGAAACAAAAATCTCAGTTCCACTGCAAATTAAAAATTGAAGCCTTAATATATTTTTTTTTCAGCAGCTATTAAAAAAAAAAGTTTGGAAAAAACTTCTATAGCATATTCCTACTATCTTTAAGCTCTGCATCAGTCTAGGGTTGTTAAAAAAAAATAATCCTGTGAAAGCTACAGTTTAATTCTCAGGAAATAATACAACTCATTTTATCCTCTTGTATCTAGTGTATACTTATGACTGTCCCTTCAAATGTTGGCAACTTAGAAAAGATGTCAACTACATAGTTCTTTTACAACATCAGTTAACTATGAAGTGGTAACCAAAGAGATAAATGAAGTACTAGAAATTATTATGGAACAGGCAGTGAAGAAAACAAAAAACATCATTGTGCAACAGAAAAAATACATGCATCACCTCTGTCTTGACTGTGTATGACTTTGGACACTTCAAAAAAAAAAAAAAAAAGAAGACAAGAATATCAAAAATGTTAAGAAAATCAGAGCAGCAAACAGCGCTTTGTTGAGTATTCTTCAACTGGAAAGGATTCTTCAGTTTAAATAGGAGAGGTCTGAGGAATATAAAATGCATATTTACAAAATCAGGAACTTAGAGAGAAGGTCAATGAGAAATCAGTGTCTGTTACATAACACAGTGCAAGAACTTGAGAATATTACATGGTTGAAACTTCTTAAAACAAATCTGAATAATTTTTCATGAGCTATGCCTCCACAACTTGCCTCTGATACATTTTGCCAGAGGTGTTGTAGATACAAAGAGTGTGAATCTCTGAAAAGGATAAGAAAAATTCATGAAAGAGAAGTCAGTCAGGATTTTTCTGTCATCATATAGATGATAACAGGGGTCCTAAAATGATACAATTCAGGGACATCCCAGAGCCACTTGTCTTGGGTTTTTTTTCTCTCTAAAGACACTATATGACCTTCATCAAGATTTGCTCTGAGCTGGTGCATAGGCTTAAACTAAAACTTTGTATGAATACTGTTGAATATTTTCCTACACACGATAGTGACCACTATGTCTGAATTAGTATGTGAATGCTACTTGGTGCAGATAAGAAAAATGACCACTGTCCAGCCTGGTATTGCTCATATTTTTCTTAAGAGAAATGCTACACATCATTCTTTCCTATAAGAAGCACAGCAATTCCAACTCTTAAGAGTTTTCTTGAGAGGTTCTTCATCTTGCTGTGTTTATTAGTGAGCACATGTCCCATTTCCTTCAGCACATAGTGCTGCAAGATTGTACTTGTCAATTTGGACTACCAAGAGGAAGTTTATTTCATATTTTAAGTAAAATCTTTTATATGGGATTCTCTCTTTATGCCAGACAACAGTTCTCATATATATTAAATCTTAGGAGCAATGTGCAAACAAATGGCAAAGAGACAGATAAAAAACAGATTAGATATCAGTATTTAGACAAGTCTATCCAAACTTAGCATTTAAGATTTTTTGCAGACAGACAAATTTTCAGGAGATATTAGTTCACACACAATCCATTGTACATGTAAGAAACAGTTGCAACTCAGGTAAATGTTGAGAATCCTTTCTGGAAATAAAATATTGATATACTAGATAATTGTGAGAAACTAGAGTCTACAAGTTGCCTTTCTTCAAAAACTGTCCTTGAGAAAATTAATTAGTTTATCTATTTTCTGGTAGAACTACAACACTATCACTGAGAAATCATGCAAAAATATTTCCTGAAATAATATGTGACTAACCACACATGTACCTCTGAAGCCACACAAACACTTCTTATGCTTCAAAAAGTACATGTCTACATAGATTGTGAGAGTGACACCAGTATGTTATGTGAAATACGACATGAGATCCAGACACTGAGGCTAGGACTGACCTTACCCCAATTTAAAGTGAAACATCTAGTCCAAACTACTTTATAGATTCCCTTCAAAATCAGTGAAGTTGAACTGCCTGGCCAATCTTATCACTTTGAATGTGTTCAGTTTCCCACTAGAGTCAATAGTCTCCAATAGCTACAAAAGGGTTGTGAAAAGATCAAGATAGCATAGCTGTATTTGTGATACTCATCCAGTACAGCTGTTGTAAAGGCTCAGTCAGAGCTGAATGACTTAGGATGTTGTCTTTAATTTTTGGCTAACCTGTGATATTGAAGCTACAGGTATTTTTTCTAAGGTCCAGAATAATAAGCCAAGATTCATATTCTCAGAGCTCATAATAAAACCATAAAGAAGCCATAAGTATTGCCAGTTTGTTAAAATAAAGGAGTTTTTCATACTTGTTTGTGACATCAGCTTCATAGTAATAAGGTAATACTCCACTACACAGCATTTCTCACAGCCATAGTTTATTTCTGGCTTCTCCCATACCAGAAAATGGTCATGCAGCATGAACTATATTGAAGAGCTAAGGCTAGAACAGAATAGGAAGATGAAGCAGAGAAACTAGTCAGTCGTGACCTGGACACAGTGATCTGGATCAGAATGATGTAGAGATTACTGGTAGTTTAAAAAAAAAAAAGTAGCATCTGCTGAAGCATGAACACTTTATTATTTCTAAGACATATTTTATTCCTTTTCTTTTTTCTTTGTTTATTTTTTGGATAAGCTCCTACTCTAGACCTACATATCACTTTGGGGAAACTAACAATTTGGCTGATTGCTCTGTCCTTTACTCTGTCCTGTTGGATGGGGAGTACAGTGGTGAGATAGCCCAGGGCAAAGCTCTAGGTGACTGGAACAATTTGAGCAACATCAGGGACCTCCTCTGTTTTCTGATGAGTGGCTGAATAGTTAGATATGTTCTTTTAGTTTGCCCTTGATCCTGTACAGACATTTCTACCTGTTTTTCATTGATCATGTCTACCTTACTACTTCTCTTTTTTTTTTTTTATTTTTTTTTATTTTCACAATGCTAATGTTATAGCTAACTAAAGTCTTCACTACCCATAGAATTGCTTTGACACGTCTTCTGCTATGATATTCACTTGCTGTATATTTTAATGCCAAGCAAATTGTGCAGGGTAATATAAAAAGGAGAGACCTTGTAATCAACAAAATAGGGCTAAAAGAGACCCACCTCAAATGTATGCACACAAACAAGGAGAGATCTATAGGAGAGCATAATAGAGGAAACCTTCTCTGGAGAATGAGCATAACTGGAGTGCCTGTATACTAATGCATGCAACAGGGAACAGGAGGAACTAGAGGTCTGCCTGCAGTGCAGGGCTGTGATCTCACTGGGATGATAGAAACAGGGTCAGAGGCTTCACACAACCAGAGTGCTTATTTTGGAAGGACAGAGCTGTCATTTCTGTGAAAGAGCAGTAGGAATGAGAGAGCTCTGTCTGGGGTTACATGAGGAGCCAGCTGAGAGATTATATGTCAGGATTACTGGAAAAGACCAGTGTGGGTGAAAATGTGATGTGTGTCTGCTACAAATCATAACTGGAAGAAGCCTCATGTTCACAGACCCAGGTGCTCACATGGGACTTGAACCACCACCACCACCATATCTGTGAGAAGGGCGATGTATCAGGGTACAAGTAACTCAGGACATTTCTAGAGTGCATCGATGACAAATTCCTGACATAGATGATCCAGGCAGGGGTACTGGGCAGGCAGAGGGGCTACGCCAGTGCACGGAGGATTTGTGAATGCACGTGTTTGTGAACCTGGAGAGTGTGGCGTGTGTGCTGCACTAGTGACCTCCCACCTCTGCAGCCCAAGAGGAGGAAGGAATGTGTCTGTCTGGCCTTGTGTCTAATGTGAGTTCTATACACGGGTGCAGTTGAAGGCTGTGCCTTGTCCGTGGCTACCTGTGTGACTGGCTATGTCGGTGTCTTCTGTCTGTGTGTATGTGTGTGTATATGTTTGACTGTCTGTTTCTGGGGTAGGTACTCAGCTTCACTACAGGTTGAACCTGCAAAGGAGAAAGCAGCAGGCATGTCCCTCAGCCTGGGCAGAGGCCTCGGGGTCCCTGGACACTGGGCTAGGCCCAATAGCTTGGCCAGAGAGGTCCTGATCCCTAGAGCTGCTGGAGAAGACAGGAACACTCTTAATATCCTTAACACCTCTGTCCACAATCTTTGAAACTTCATGGTGATTAGGGAAGTTCCTTAGGACTGGAAGAAAGGAAATTGGGCCACCTTAACTTGCACCACATGACCTTTTGGCAATTAAAACCCTATCTATGGTCCCACAGAATAACCTAGTGTATCTTCTTTCTAGCTTTACTTAATCTTGTAGGCTGCTTCTTAGCTCTATTGCTTTTTCAGACCAACCTCTCAACATGATTTAAGTGCAGATATTATGGAAGAACAATGTAGAGATATCATAGGAGACATTAGCAGAACACACAATAAGCCTTGCATAAACATTTGTCTCACACTAAATTATCTCCTTATGAAGTATGTTGATTTACTAATGAAGCTACCTCTAGAAAAACAAAACAAAACAAATAAACACAAAAAACAAACAACCCAAACCACAGCAACAACAAAAAACACAGAAGAAAGCTAAATTGAAGGGACATGATGGGTTTAATGCAGTGTTTCTAAGAAGATAAGAAAATGAAGAGAGACGGCCACAACACCAAATAAAAACATCTTAAAAAGCTTTCAATAGCCTGAATAAAGCATTAATCAAACCAGTCAAGAGAGAAAGAAATAAAGAAATGTTGACTGACAGGCAGTATTTAATGGTACAGGAAAGCCATGTCTTCTGGGGCTGTCTAGAACCCTATATAATCAGCAGCAAATATATTCAACTCTCAGTATAAATACTTAGAAAATAAACACCTTTATAGCTAGAACACTCTAGAAACAGCTGTAATGGATGTGACTGGCTGCCTTCACACAAGTCTTCATTAGAAACAAAATGGCTTTCAGCAAGAACATAGGCTACAGGAAAAGATTTACTTGAAGAGGACCCAGTCTCAGTCTTTGGTGACAGACCCACTCTCAGCTGTGCTGAATGAATGACACAGTCACACACTTTGGAAAGGCTAACACTCAACACATTCAACACAGTTAAATCAAATTGACTTCCTTACTGCATTTAACAAAGACTTTTGCATTCATATCAGTGCTAAATGCCTTCTTTAAAATACCTTTACAAAGATAAGGATATAACCTGCTTAGTATGTCACCACCAATTGTCATCATTTAGGTGTAGCAGTCTGGTGTGTGTATATTTAACTGAGTGACGAACAACACAAAAAGCATGTGTTCGTCAGCAGTTACTTATTAAGTTATTCAAAACAGATAATCAGGTGATCAGTTGCCAGAAGAATCAACAACTGTGTCAAAACGATCAATTTTCCAGTCAGGAAATTAACATTTCTATTTGTCTGATTGCTATTCTCCGATTACCTGAAGGGCCTGTTCCAAGATAAATAACTAAGTTTGTTTTTGTTTTACCCAATGTCATTCTGCCCTGGTTGTTGTAATTATGATTTATAGGTATCACAGGCCTCTGTTTTTCCTACATATTATTGTTTTCTTGATTCTCTTGGGATTTTAGACTCCACAGTCTCGTGGTTACTGCAGTAAGGATTGCTTTTGGCCTTCACATCTTCAGCAGTTCTTCATGATTTGTGACTAAAAGCTGGAGCAATGTACAATGTCTCATACCTGACTCATCAACCATGTGCATCAAGAAATTTTCTGCAAAACTCTTCAGAAATCTCTTGCATTGTTTGTACCCAGCCCCATTACTCTTTGAGAGGACAGTGAAGTGACTTGAAATTGTGAGGGTTTTTTTTTTTCCAGTAGTCTAAAAAACGCTTTGTCTAACTTCCTCTTCTTTATCAGGCTTTCCATAACAGCTTCCCACCTCATGATCACTCATGAGGAGCTGCTCAAGCAGCTCATTCCCATTTCCAAAGCTTCCTGTACTCCAGCCAACACAAAGGCATTGAGTGCAACCCCTCCTCCTCGCTTTCTTCACCCATCTTTCCTGAAAAGTCTGCACCCAGCCACTAAGTTTCCAGTCATGCAACTTATTCCACAGCCTCTTTGTAAGTCTAATGAGGTCATAGCTAAAGTTTCTCCTGTTTGTTTCCTATGCTGCATGTATTTGTATGCAGGCATTTGAGATGGACCCCAGCTGTGCTGGTTTCACAGGAAAGGTGCAAGAATCTCTGTCATCATGCAGTGTCCAGACAGTTCTTCACTGCCTCTCCATATCTTTGCTTCTTTTAAGATGGTGATGACCCTTCCCTGATGTACCTACCTTAGCCTTTCATCCCATTTGTCAGATGTATCCTGCCCCTTGTATGCATTTTTTTCTTTTTTTTTTTCTCAAAGAGGGTCCCATGATCATAGTAGCCAAAGCCCTGTCTGGGGTGCCTGTCACCAGACCAGGTGTTGATATGCTGGTGCATCCACTTCTGCTTCAGCCTTTCCCCTCACTGGAGGGATGGGAGACTTTCATCTGGGCCTCCAGCTGGAGTAACCATACCTACTACTCACTGTCTTTTCCTTCTCTCCTGTTCCCAAAGCTCTGTAATGACTCATGACATGTTCAGGGTTTTCTCTAGCAGCATAATTGATGCCAGCGTGGATGAGAAGCAAGGGGAATAGGCAGAGGGCTGGACCAGCCTTGTCAGTCTCTCTAAGATCCAAGAGCCAACCAAGTGGCAAACAGCAAGACTTCCAAAACATCAGTTTACATACACAAGTGGGCACCTCTGTCCACCATCAGAGGGTGTCTCCAGTGACTGTCAATCTCCTTTTCTTCTTTGGTTCAGGCTGAGGTGTCTTTGATGACTGCCTGACTAGAGGTCATCTTCTTCACCCATTTCCAGAGAACTACACCTGTTGAGTAACTGCAGAACTTCAGAATGAGAAGGAGCTTTGCCGTGTTGCCATAAGTCACAAGTTTCTAGACTCTTCCACTGTGGGGACCTTTATCCACTGTTCCCTGTTAGCACAGTCTCCAGCTGTCTCTCTGTTCTTAGTGCAAGGGTTGGGGCTGTTGGCTGTCTCTGGTCTTTGAAGACCCTGTGAAACCCTTGTTCAGCCCCTCTAATGGTGGTACTGCTTGCTCACTTCCTTCAACAACCCTTTCAGCTGGCGACTCCAGCCAGGGCAAATCTCCCACAGGGGAGGCCACTGCTTAGGCCCTGAAGAGCAGCACCAGGCACTGTTAGGGCACACCCAGAGCAGCAGACACTGCCAGAGACTGGGATGGCAGCACCCTGCATCAGGGGAAGTGTTTGATTCTGATATAGTGAGAACAGTTACTGCAGCTGCAGTTGCAGACTAAGCTATGGCACACCACTAATAAAGATTGCTCAGGCCAGTAGCCACATAGATGCTAGGCTATGGTGGCTCCATGCCTGCAGGTTTAGCCAGCTGAAATACTGAGTATGAATTTCTGACAGATGCATACGCACATATGCATAATACAAATATACAGCATGCCGTACAGAGTAACACATAGAACATTTCCTTGCACTTTACACAGCATTCACATAGGCACGAACAGCATGGACTGCATGGCTGTTTTTTTCTGTCCAGCTGATCAGGTCATTCAAATTGAGCTCTGTTAGTGGAATATCTATATATTTGTGTGTATACAAACACATGTCACAATAGCTGGCCTTAGAAAATTAACCTTTTCATCAGTTGGCCTCAATACCCCAGTCTGCCCAGCTGCTGGTAGTTGGACCTACAAGCCTGGAAGTTCATGTCCCCACTCCATTTGCTTAGACTTAGCCTGTTTGCTGGCTGTTGTAGCATGAAGTTTGTTCTTTTTTACACATACTCCGAACAGAGGGTGCATCCACACAGAAGATAGGTAGAAACAGGTTCTTATGAGAATAAAGCTCAACCAAAAAAGCGTGCAGACCAATAAGCCATTAGCACTCAGCAGGCATGTTTTATCCCTTTTCCTCTATTATTCAACACTTTTTCTTCTTTGATTTACCTTAATCCCTCCCTATCCCTGTTTTTGTTCTTTCTCCTAAACATATCCCATAAGAAGTTACTAACCTTCCTGCAATCTGCTTAAAAATACCCCATAAGAAGTTATGCATAGTTAAAAAATGCTCTTTCACCTGCATCTCATAATGAGTCCTATAGCCCCACAGGAAATAATCCCTTTGGTCTGATAAGTGATTTGGGGACATATTGTTTGGTTCACCACTCCCACAAGGCCTCACACTGGTTAGAACCATCTCAGCATTCTCCTCAATGGCCCTGGGAGCAACTGATGAGGTGACTAGCATTCCCTTGTTCCCCCTGTGCTCTGTGTTTTGGGTGATTATCCACACAGCTCAGCAGTCACCACCATCATTGTAGATTCAAGCCAGACATGAGGAAGACATTTTTTACAATGAGGGTGGTGAAACAATGAAACAGGTTGCCCAGAGAGGTGGTAGATGTCACATCCCTTGAAACATTCAAGGCCAGGCTGGATGGGGCTCTGAGCAACCAGACCTAGTTGCATATGTCCCTGCTTTTTGCAGGGGGCTTGGACTAATAACTTTGAAGGTCCCTTCCAACACAAACTATTCTATGATTCTTTCATTCTCTGATTGCAGAGTCTTGAGCAGGGATTCTAGCCCCCTGTGCATCCTGATCGTGCTGACTGTTGGGAAAAGTTCTGCACTTAATGATATTGATCTCAGTTTGCCAAGGAAATGTATAGTCTAGTATGGTTATATATCATAGTATATTACAGACATTATTGCCAAAGTGTTCGTGATAGAGAATAACATCCCACGGAAAGCATTCTTGATACATAGATGTCCCAGTGGAAAAAGGGACAGTTTTCTTTAAATGGTGTATTTTTCTGAAGGATTTGTTTTATAATTCATGGTTCAAAGACTATTGAACTGGTTGTTGCAGTTGATATTAAAAAATAATTTAAAACAAAAGTTACTTAATGCATATAGAAGATCCTTCTATCTCTAATTCATCTTTCTGAGTGAAAATTAGCATAATTCTAACACAAAACCAATAAAAAATGTTTTACTGAAACTGATATAACATGTGCTGCATACATAATTATGATTTTCAGCTTTAGAAAGCAGTTTAATATACAGTACAAATAAGTATTACTTTCACAGATGTGGAAATACTCTTTTTGCACTAAATGAAAAGGAAGATTTTCATGCTTCATTGGTAAGCTTAATAAACTGCCCACATTGGAAATATTGCAGAGCATTTTCAATTCAGGGATATTCACAAGGATCTGGTGTTTGAACATCAACAACAATACATAGAAGTAGGTGTGTTAGTCTGAGTTTTTTTTCTATGGATCTGAATTTGTTTTGTTGGAAATCCAGCTATATCAGACTGCTAAGAACAAATATGATCAGTGAGAGTAAGAGTCATTCAGTTTGTCTCATAAAACATGATCATAATTTGCTTTCAGCTTTTGACAGACACCATTCTGAAGATTCAGTTGTCTGCCTGCAATGTCAACAATTGTTTTGAAGATGTTATTAACTGGATTTAAGTTATAGACCATTGATCACAGAGTTTGGATATCAGTTTGGAGTCAAAACTCAAAAAGGATTTTTGTTCCTTGAAGTTGCTGATGAAACCCTGATGGTCAGAAGAAAGAGGTAAAGAATGATTTTATGCAGAAGGAGAGCAGAGGAGTGTTTTTACTTCAAAGATGAGGGAACATGAAAGCACAAAACTTGTCTACTTGGTCGACTTGGCCATATTAGATTAACTCTTGGAGTTAATTATCTTTAAAGTCTTTTCCAACCAAAATAATTCTTTGATTCTATGATTCTCATTTCCTGCCAATTATGAGTTCAACGGTGAAAAAGACAGACAAAAACTAAAACATCTCCTCCTCCATCACCTTTAGACTCTGCTTCACTTCTTCATGCCCAACTCCTCTGCCTCCTTCCCCTAGTTCTCAGCAGCCAGGGGGCATGAGGAATGGAAGGTTGTGATCAGTCCATAAGAACTAATCTCTGCTACTTCTTCGTCCTCATACTGTTACCCAGCTTCAGTGTGGGTCCCCTCCATGGTCTGTAGTCCTCCAGGACAAACTTGCATCAACATGGGTCCTCTGTGGGCTGCAGTGTGGATATCCACTGTGGTCTTCTCCAGGGACTGCAGAGGAATCTCTTCTCTGGCACCTGAAGCATCTCCTCGCCCTCTTTCTTCACTGACCTTAGTGTCTGCAGGATCGTTTCTCTCTTTTTCTCCTCACTCCGTACAGACTGCTGCACAGCATTTTTCCTTTTGTTAAATATGTTTCCCCTGAGGCACCACCAGCTTGGCTGAGGGGCTCAGCTGTGTCCTATGGTGGGTCTACTGCAGCCAGTTGGAACCATCTGTGACTGGAATGGTTCAGTCCCCGACCTCTCCTCACAGAAGCCACCCCCAAAGTTCCTCCTCTGTCAAAGCCTTGACACCTACACTCAATACAGCACTATAGGAGAGGAAGTAGTGAGCAGGGTACTGTATTATGTCCTCTTCAAAACTAAGACCTGTTAGTGGACATCCTTTGCGCTTGTAGATTTCTCCAGT
Organism: Streptopelia decaocto; assembly: GCF_964273445.1. NCBI lineage: Eukaryota > Metazoa > Chordata > Aves > Columbiformes > Columbidae > Streptopelia > Streptopelia decaocto. The sequence continues at coordinate 162,435,502 of NC_138663.1, forward strand.
GAAGGAAGAAAAGGACAGGTGTGACTCTAGAAATAAAGACAACAAATTTTCATGAGGAATGTGTCTGTTTAGATGAGCACGCACATGGAAAGGCTGCTAGCAGGAGGCAAAGATGAGGTAGCATATTCAGTAGTATCTTGACTTCATATCATGGATTGTCTTTGGCTATATCTTTCCTGTCTTGTGTCTATTATTACCAACTGTTTAAAAGCCTTCTGGCAAGGTGAATACTGTGTATTTCCATATATGAAAGATAAGATTTATTGTTAAAAATCACAATTAGATATAGGACTTCTGTGATTAGCCAGACTATTGCAAATTATCATTATTGATAAAATTATGGAAGTTTATGAAAAATAATATTTTGGTCTTTCAGCATTTCACCCAAACTTTATTTGTTTATATCAGTGTGATTTCGTACTCCACATTTTCACTTTGAGCTTCATGAACCTGAAATTTGTTCTGAAAGTCCATCAAAATATTATATGTAAGTACTTTAATATACTTATTAATGGAGCCATGGTGATTCATTTTTTGTATGATGCTCATTGCAACTCTGTGATAAATGAATGAGAGGCTTTCATTTTTCAAGATTTCTTTTTTATAGCCTCAATTTGTCAGCCTGCTAAATCAAACAATTCTAAGTAAACAAATATATTCTCTAAAAATGAGAGTTGCCTGAAAGCCTTGTTAAAGTGAAAAGAAACCGAAATATCCTGCAAAGGATGGTTTCTTCAGCTACAAGTAAAAATTCCATGAAATAACCTTCTGTTAAGATGTCATGTTACATCAAGTTGCAGGATGTTTTTTCTTTTTGTTAAATTTCCTTCTATTTATGTGTATGCACAGACTGCAGATATTCTATCAAAAATGCTACTCAAGAATGCATTGTTAGTAATGGTAGAAAATCTCATTTTTTTGAAGTGTTAGCTAAATAAATTATTAAAGCCTTCTCCAGTGTGGATTCCTCTGCACAGGCCACAGTTTCTGCTGAGTCCACTCCTGCATGGGCTTGCCCCAGCTCTGATGCTACCTTCAGGGCATACCCACCTGCACCAGTGTGGCATCCTCCACAGGTTGCAGAGGGACAACCAGTGTCACCAACCCTCTCCTTTTTCTCTGGCCTTGGTGTCTGCATGGCTGTTTCTCTCACATTTTCTCATTTCCCTCTCAAAGCTGCCAGAAGTAGTTTTTTACCCTTTCTGAAATATGTTATCACTGAGGTGCTACCAGTATTGTTGGTTGGCTCAGGTTTCACCAGTGGCAGGCCTGTCTTAAAGCCAGTTGAAACTTTCTCTAGCATTGGGGCAGCTCCTGATGTCTTCACACAGAAGCCACACAAAACCTTAGAACATAAACCAAAAATATGCTGTGAGTTAAAATTTTTAGAAGCCTCCTACACTTTCCTTTTCCTTAGTCTCCAATCCCTTTTTAGCAGCTCTAGCGTTGGTTACATACACAAAATCTTAATATGTTCTTTAAATCAGGTGACACTTTCCTTTTTTTTTTTTGTATACAAGCCAGGAACACTGTAACCAGAAGGATTTTTTAATTTTTATTTATTTATTTATTTATTTATTTTTTCAGGTGAGGAGTACGTGTCTTTTTCTTTAGGAAAAATGAGCTAATATTGTAACTTCTTGGTATATGATTTGAAGTTTCTGAAATAATGATATGAAAAAATAATGTTTTTAAACATTTTTTGATATCTTCCAATGGACACTTACCTAAAGCATCATTTTAGTGTTTAAATCTCAGGCAGGATAATCTAGTCTTCCCCAAGCAAAAACAATTTTTTTCTATAGAGGCTTCCTTCACTGAGATTCATTCAAAGTCTTGTGAAAATGATCGATTGAAAAATCCTCCATATAAAACTTAGACTCACTTAGCTTATAAGGAAAATATAGAAAATATGAAACTCAGAATGTCATGTTGGCCCTGTCTCTTAGTCTGCTTCACAAAGTAAGTGCCTAATGGGACAGAAGAAAGGAAAATAGAGTCGTGACAGTCCTCTGACACATGCTCTTCTTCCTCTGCCCTCCCTCTAAAAAATTAGCTGGTAGCTTGACCAACTGCTCAGTGAGCATAAACTTTGGAGCTTAGTCTTCTTTGGCTTAGAATATGTTCTTTCTGTTGCTGGCTATGGCATAACCAGAAGTGAAAGTTGTGGATGCCAGGATAAAAACGGAACCTGACTCACATTTTGCAGCAGGACGAAGTAGAATCTTATTTCCCTGAAAGATGTAAGTATATTCACAGTCTACAGAACAGAAACTGGCAGATGAGATCAAGATCCTAAGCCTGTTCTTCCCTTGCCACCACCTCACTAAGAATGCCTTTATCACCACTGAAACCAAATCCCTTTTGTCTGTTCAGTCACCCTTGCAAACATACCTACCAGTGTAAAGAAGAGGAGAAAGGATATGGGAAAAACTATTGCAATGTGACCCAGAAATACCCTGCAAACTGAAGAAATCCAGTGCTTTTCCTCAAACTGAAGAGCGCCTGTGTTTCATGTGGCATAATCACTCACATCAGTTACCTGCTATGAAAAATACTGGCACCGAATCTATGTTTTCAACCTTCTTAAGCACTTTTTAGGAGTTATTCACTGCAGCCTACACTGCAGAAAAGCTAAGTGATAGGCAGTTCTGCATCCAAAACAGATACCTCAGAGAATGAATGCATGCCTGTTGTTACATTCTTAAGATGTTTTCATCTTAAATGGAAAAGAACTTTAATATAGTCCTCTACAGGTCAGTCAGCATTAGAAAAAGAGCAGATTGGAAAACTTGTAGAGAATTGGGACAATGTGACACTTAAGTTCTTGCATTGGCAGTATTTTCATGGAATGAACGCTTTTCCTCTTTCATGTGAAAACCTTACTACCTTGCAGACATATTCCTATATTACATGTGTTTCCAGCCTTTAATGCTTACAGGATTAACCAGTTGACAGGATTCATCCTTTTATAAAGCTGCCTTATAAGAATTATTTTGAAGCAAAATCAAATATGGGAAGATTTAAAGTGCAATAAACTTCCATTGTTTTGAATTTTGAGAACTCAAAGTTCATAAAATACATATATGACTAAAAACAGTAGGTTGAAGATTAAGTGCCATGTAGACTGTAATGTTTAAAAAATTGAATTTCACAGAAGTGATAGCATCTATTTAATAAAAATATAATATTCTGTATGCTATTTTGTAGTAGGCATGGATTTCTGTTTCAAGGAATCAGAACAGAATCAATGAAAAAATACCTAATAATTTTCATTTATATTGAAGTTATTGATGTTAAAGGGAGGATGAAGTAGAATTTTAAAACAAATGATAATAGAAATGTTTAAAATACACTCTTAATAGAGAAAGAAACATATCTTGGCAATAGTAATTCAGTCTTATTATTCTTTTATGCCATCGTAGCTGTTGTTACCAAAAAAAACCTATTTCATACATTTGATCGCAGCCATCAGAGTGGTCATATTAAATAGAAGTCATCCAACCAAATGTAGGCAAAATATACCAATAAATAAACTAAATTAAAACGTGGGCCTCTACATTTGAGTTAGTCATCCTAGATTCTCTTGATAGCAAATGGAAACACAGACAAATATACAGATTGCTGGGTATCTCATCCTATTATATATTATTCTATTAAATATAATACTGTCCTACAATGACTAGCTCAAATGTAGATATCTCTGTGTTGACACCTAAGAGTTGATTCAGTTGCTAAAATTAGACATTTAATGCTATTTAAGATGCTGTAGGATGCTGAAGACATCTGCACAAAGCTGGCAGATATGACAAAGGACTTATAAGAGACCTGTTGTGTTCTAGTTTAGTAGCTGGAGGTAAGGAGAGGTAAACTAGCACATCTCAATGGTAATAATACAAATCCCAGCCCTTCTGTCATGAAAAAAAAAAAAAAGAGAGAGAGAGAGAGAGAGAGATTGTAAGACCGTAGATAGTTTTATTATTCAAATATCCAGATAAAAAGACATTGATTTCAACTCTTCTTTTCCTGTTTAAAAGCTGGGAGTAGGTTTTTGTTGAAGAATGACTTATCTGAAAGTGCCCCAAGGTATGCACATGTCATCTGGGATCTAAACATACACTGTAGCCAATGGAACTGTACTTCAGCAGATCCTAGTGAGTTATTCAGCTCATCTTGAAGTAGGCCCTTAGGATTTCATTCAGTTGCCCCACACAGGTATTTGGTACCTTCCAGGACAACTGGTTTACCCAAAATAATTGATACACAGCCAGCAGCTTTAAACCCAGGCATCCAGGGAGCATGTGAATAAGAGAATGGGAATAAGAGAAAGAAAAGGGAAAAGAACACCTTATTTGTACTGTTTCTTCGCACATTTTCTGCTTTCAACTCAATCACTTTTCTCCTGAAATGACCCTTCTGTTTGAAACAAACCAAACCAAAACAACAACAAAGCACCCAGGAAACAAACCTACAAAAAACTTTTTTCTATTCATTTTCTGAGAAGGATTTGTTCTTCAAGGCAGTTGTCATTTTCTGGGTTTTGTTTGTTTGTTTGTTTGTTTGTTTTTGTTAATAGTCTTTATACTAAAAAGGTTTGCATGCTTTCTAGAGTTACGGATTTCTTCTGTTTACCTAGCATTTTAATTACTTTATGAGGAAGGGTTTTGTATGTTTCATTTATTTTGTATTAGAAATCTGAATGCTCTTCACTCTTCATAGTATATGCTCATAGTCACCGAAGTTTCTTCATGGAAAAATTTGAGATACAAAACATATTCAAAATTCATAGAGAAGTTTAAAAGAATTTAGAAAGGGACTGATTCACTGGGGAAGCATAAGTAAGAAATAAAAGCAGTAAAGATGCACTTCTATTTCTCCAACTTAATTCTGCTGTGTTCGTAGTAAGAACAGAAGGATTTCTGTCTTGTGTCTGGTCCATAGAATTTGTGGCATACAGATCAAAGTCATAGAAAAAAATAGTATAATACAAGGCTTTCGTTTGTAGTTGGGAGATAATCTCGACTCTTTAATTATATCTTTGTACTTCTGAAAGCTGAATAGTGGGGTAGGGTACAGTTTTTTGTCCCTTTCAAAATTATGGGAGAAAACAGTTTTTGCTAGCCTTATTTAACTTTTGTAAAGGGTACAAAAAGGGTACAAAGAGTGCACATCAGATGTACAAAGCATATTCATTTGACCTTTTAACCACAAAGTAGAAGAGTGACATAATAAGGCAAGAACATCCAAGGAAAAGTTTTTAAACTCATTGAAAACTCCACTATTCACAACATATCAATAAAACCCCGTAACTGAGAAATACCTAGTCATTCTACTCTTTTTGCCCCTTTCAGAATTTAATTTCTTATTTTTAAAAAAAAGGGTAATACTTTATTGTTTTGGAACAGGCTTCCCAGGGGGGTTGTGGAGTCTCCTTCTCTGGAGACATTCAAAACCTGCCCGGATACACTCCTGTGTAACCTCATCTGGGTGTTCCTGCTCTTGCAGGGGGATTGGACAAGATGATCTTTTGAGGTCCCTTCCAATCCCTAACATTCTGTGACTGTGATTTTTTTGTGCATATATTATAAGCACAAATATTACAAGTGTATATTTTCAGAATGTGCTGGAACAAGAGAAGATGAAGTAAAACTCCAACTTACTCAAATTGGTACCAATACATTATTGCAGATTTCCTTTGTCTGAGAGAGTCGGTGACTTCATAAAATAATTCCCACAACATGAGTCCCTTTGTATAAGATTTACTCAGTCTCAGGTGAACAGACTGTCCTACATTTCTACAAGGAGATCACCCATGGGGAGCACGATTAATGCAAGCTTGTGAAAAGAAAATGTGATAAAGAATAAAATATCAGCAAATAATATATATCCCTTATTCCCCAGAATAAGATATTTATTTCCACTAAGGGAATTTCCCAACATGTCTGAATAACTGATTTTGGTTTTTTGCTAGTAATTTAAATGCAGAACAGACTTATGCAAAGATCTAAAATTGCTTTCCTTTGAAATGTCAAGTTTTATAATTATTAATGGTCTTAGCACTTGAAACTTTACTAATCTTCTTTCATTAGGATTTCTGTTTCAAATATATAAGCACTGTAACAAAGTTTAACAGGAAAAACAACAGCCTCACTGAACTGTGTTGATTTTGTTTGTCATTGTAAGACAAGAAGTTTCAAATTACTGGATTGCAGTTCTATGTTTTACAAATAATATACATTTTGACTAATGAAAATGTAAAGGCAAATTATTACGGCATTTGTTTTCTGACAGATTTGAATTTTTTTTAATGAAACATATTATTTTGAGAATCATAATGTTTAACAAATTTTACATGGGTTTTACAGGTAGCTTAGATCAAATAATTAGTGCTTCTTTTTTCAATTTCTTTTTGATGTTCCTATTACTGTCAAATAGTTTAACAAAGCTCTACCGTCACATATTCTTTATAAATTCCCAGGTTATATGTCCTTGAGCATCTAAACTGTTTCTTTTCACAAAGGATTATAAATTGCTGTAGCTAAACATTTTATGATGAGAGAAGTACAAAATGAGGTGACATTTTCTGAATGAGACTGACTGTGTGTCAAGATGATCATTATCTAGCTGGTGAATAAGGAGAGATAACAGATATTTGGGCTATGCTATCTGTTAACTTATTGTTAAACAAAGTTAATTAATTTTTATAATTGCCAGATATTGTCCTTAAAAGATAAATATTTTTTTTTTACTTCTGAGGATTCACAACAGGGTTTCAATTAACTTTTTATTAGGAAGCCTGAAAGAGACATCTGTAAGCATTCTGGAACTAGTTCTTGGAATATTAACATCCAAGAAAAAGTATTCTTATTTTGCAACTTATTTAACAGTTACTGCAGATTTATATTAATATGTATATTTTACCCATTATTTCATGGTTAAGACAAGTTCAGTTGCTTGCAGGGTTTTTCGGCTTAAATAAAATAGTGTTCTTACTAGGAATCTGTTGTCTTAATGAACTTAACAGTGATTTAGATTCCTAAGGTATTCCTGAATACTAAATTTGTGCTTTTTTGAGAGTATCATACATCCCAACATTGAGAATTTCTGATATGTAGTCTCTCATGTGAATTCTTACCCTGTTCAGGATGTACTACGTGGAATACTCATTGCTTCAGTACTTTCTCTATATTCAAAATATTTTCATAAACACACATAATTTATACAAATGAAAATCTTCTTTCCTCTGTCGTAGATTCAAGCAATTGGTCTTAATTTGAAAGTGTTGGGAATATATGTCTCTCCATCTAATTTATAATACTTTTTAAAGTAAAATATCACAGTCAAAACGTCCTTTGGGTGTGGGGGTATAGCGGAATGAGAACAAGAAATAAGAGTAGAAAAGAGAGGAGAATTTGTGGAGAAATCATGTATCTTCCACCAGCACAGAAAACTTAGCAAAAAGATGGTTAATTAATGAAAACTGAAAGAATGTTTAAGCACAATTTTTCCTAGCACTGTTTTAAAAGTGAATAAATCAGCAAGGTAGATGGGTAGAAGAGGAATATATTAGCATTACTGAATGCCTCTGATGGCTGTGAACTTCTAAAAAATTTTACTGACTGTGTTTAAAAAAGGTTTCTATTTAGCATATTGGCATAAAAATGTAATGTCTTCTGAAGAGGAAACCTAAAGATTTTATAAAGGAATTCTATTACAAAAAATATGTAATTTGGCAGATTTTTTTTTTTTTTTAATTGCTAAATACCAAGTTAAATGACTAAGGGATAACTGAAGTATTCAAGTATTCAATATTATTTAAAATTTGGTGAACTTTTTCTTATTTCCCAAATGAAATGCATACAGCCATGCAAGCTTAATGGATCTGTAAATTCCCTGTGCAAAAACCCCGCAGTGTAAACCTTGAAAATACAACCTTCACAAGTGGTGATTAAATACTTCAATCATTTAAGAATATTTCGTTTCAATTATTGTAAAAGAACAGTTCAGTAGAAATACCCACTTAAAATATGAAATGAAACATTCATAAAACCTCATGTTAACATGTATGATTCTAATTAACCATTTTGAGGTAAAATACTGAAATCCCACAGATTTAAGCAGTGTGAACAAAGCAAAAAGAAAATAAAGTTTCTGAAATCTTGAGTTATCTGATGCCTCTTTCACATGAAATGATGTGTCAGATCAAAGTATGGCAATTTATTAGTGGATATAAGTCTAAGAAACCACCAGAAGAAAAGAAATTTTAGGCCTATGTCACAATAGGAAAGGAATGAGGAAGTGTCTTCAGACAGAAGTTAAACCTTCAGGTATCTAGATATTTTTTTGTCCCAAGACAAAGGTACTTTTTTCAAACAACATTCATGGGCTTTGCTGCAAATTAAGACTGTGATTTGTAGAAATACATGTCATGAATTTGAGTGTATGGATGATCAGGAAAACAAAGTCATTCTTTGTTTAAAAGATACAAATCTGGCTTGTAATAGTAAAGAAGAGGTATCAAATGAGAAGGGGTGATATCAGGAATAAAACTAAGGATCCTGTGATGCTACTCAGACAGAGACCTCAATACCAGAACTGATATTAGGAAAGCAAACTGGAAAATACAATGCCAAACCTTAACCTGCTTAGTTATGTGGGATACCAATCAGGCTGAGGTTTTCTACTGAAAACTTTGCCAGAGGCTTATTCACTGTGCTGTGTAGGAAGTGATCACCTAAGCATTCAAGCTCGCTTGAAATCCTTAGAAGTGGCATCCTCCCAACTAAATCTCATGGAAGTCATGACTCACTCTGGACAATTGTAGAACAATCTGTATTAGTCGTTAAACATTTACTGCTTCTCTAGTAAGTTTGTGGCTGGATAGCTCATTAGAAAGTGATAGTGGGGTTAGATGGGTTGAATACATTGGTCCCATGCAGTAGCTGTTGTTGTGCACCAGGTTTCCTGCTGCTGAGTAACTATGTGTATAGCATGCAGAATGTGCCAAGATGGAAAGGAAGAGGAGGTAGGCTCAGATAACACGTTTGCATTGTCATAAACCGAATTAAAATATCCAAAATAAACCAGAGAGCTCTCTTTACATGTCCTGAAATATATAAATTGGTGGTTTTGATTCAACAAGCAAGCGTGGATAATTCTTATTCAACCTGAGCTGCCAGAGGCATCTCAAAGCTTTCTGCAAGGAACTGTATCAGGAATCTCAAAAAGGTCTCATATTTAAAAAAAAATATATATATATTATTTTTTATTGTGTACAGCGACTATATAGATGAAGGAAACTGATCTTGAAAATTAATTTGGGAATTTAATGAGGTCTTAATTATGTAACTAGTTTATGACTAAATTTAAGGGGCCCAATCTGCCAATTTCACTGAAGAAATCGCCTAAGTTCATAAGCACTTTCTTATCTTTGTTGACTTTTATAGGACTTAAGACAGTTTTTTGAGGATTTTCTTTTAAATAGTTTCCTAAAATATAGATTCAAATAGGCCTCTAGGTTAAGCAGATGTTTCCCTCAGTTCAAAATGAAATGGCTGAAGCTGAGATTCTGGTGAGAAAAATGCCATGTTGTTCTATGATATTTAAAACATTTAAGCTTTCGAATATTCTGCCATTATTCCAGATTTCTGATTTAATTGTTGTGTTAAGAAAACTAAAGTAAAAGAAACAAAAAAGAAACAAAATTAAACCAAAACCCCTCACAAAGATATAACCATGTTCCTTTACATGTTTACATGGATTTGAATTTTGACAACTAGCCATGATGCTACAATATACTGCTCAGGAATTGTTTTTCAGAGGTAAGAAAAATATCCCCTCACAATGGAAATTTTCGCAAAAGTTAAAATAGACAATTTATTTTCTTTTCTTTCATGTAAGTTTCAGTCTTCATTGAAATGAACTTGTTTATTCTTGAGGACTTACGCACTAGGACCAACATAAATCATTTAATTCTGCATAATGCTTTTATCAGCATCAGAAGTGATGGAAGGTGGTTTCCTCAGTATACATTGTTCTGATATAAACAAATAGAAAGCATTATATTTTAGTTAATTTCTAAATTTAAAAACCACACCTTCATTTCCATAGTAATTAAATCACTATTTCTAATGTTGCTGTTCAGACAGTTTCATAACAAGAGAATGTTATCTCATCCCCTACCAGGGCTTATCAAATAGTTATGTAAAGTTCGGAAAAGCCCACCAGTTACATTTTTAACGTGTAACATCACATTTTTTACTTATAAATCATTTCATTAAACAAAATAAATGAACAAAACGATCCATGTTTTCTTAAATAGGACAATTCCCCACTTAAACTCCCATTTTTTCTATACTTGTGTATACCTGGATGACTTCTGGTAATATACTTACATATCTCAATAAAAATTCAACATAAAACATCACCTGTTCTTTTAGATAAACCTTCTGGTTTCCTCTTTGAATGCAGTCACATATGGTAAATTAGATTAACATGGAAAGTAATAAAATCTGTGATAAAATATAAGATCAAAATATGGAACTTCACAAGGGAACGGTAATGTACTTAATTTTGTTAACTTCTGCATGAGAAGAGGGAGGACTGGACATTAAAATTGTTTTTGTTGGAAGCATTTGAATGTCCTCTTTTGGGCATGTGTATTTAAGCTATAAGTTTGGACCATCTTTTCATATCAATGGCCACAGTAAACCACTCACTTTTAAACAATCTAAAAAAAATCCTCAACACTTCTTCTTTCTGGAAACTAATTGCCTCAAAGTGGGAAAGAAAATAGTTAAAAAAAAAAAAAAAAAAAAGAAATCAAGCATCAGAAAAACAAAACCAAAACATGAGTGCCCAAGGTCATATAAAGAAAAAAGAAATGATGGTCCTATTGGTCTGAGGAGGTAGTTTGTGGTCTGCAGAACTCTTTCAGATGTTCAGAGTAGTTTTGTCTTTACAGAAATTGTTGTTGTTTTTCAAGCTATGACTCTTTGTGTGCAAACACTAGTAGAGGACCACTCAATTTCTTTAAGAAAGGAGATCTGCTCCTTCCTTAACTGTTGCCTGGCAACCAGGAGCTAAATCCCGATTTCTCCATCCCTGGCAAGCCCCCGTGACTTGCCCTGCAGGGAAATGGCTTTTTATAAGGGCAACTTTACCGTTTTTCATCCGCAGCTTCAAGAGCATTCAAGTGTACAGGATTGAACTAAGATGTTCTTCCAGCAAACGAAGAAGCTACAGGTCTTACTAAAAATGCTACTTCTTCCCCACTGTGAAGCAAAATGGCTGAAAAGGAAGGTGGAATAACCCAGTTTTTAGTGCCTTGATTTTTAAGTATGCCTTTTTACACAGACATACTTCTCAAGTTAGTCATTTCAGATTCTTTCACATCAAGCACAGAACTAAGCATAATGTCAGCAATTTATAAACTTTAACATGCAAATTGCAAGAAATATATAAATTCTACTGGGACCTACAATGACAGTGGTTTTCTTCCTGTTTATTAGGATCTTCTTCCTTCAGTCATTCATAACTCTATACTGCTGTTGAGATAAGAAATAGCACTTTTATATCAAGATGTCTTTGCCATCTATAAACATTCTGAGTTTGTGAAAAAAAGAACAGTCTGTACCATGACAAAAAGGGAGCTGGCAGAAGATTTGTGAAGACCACTAGCATAAGTTAAAGGTGCAGCATGTGACTTCTGCACACTGCACTTCTGTCTGAAACAGTCCTGGGCTTATGTCCTACAGCCAGGGTTGCTTCTTAACAATAGCCACATCTCTTGAAATTGGACTTTGCAAAGAAAGGGAGGGGAAAGGAAGGGAAGAGTAAGAAAAAGGCTATAAACCCCTTTTCAAACTTGTAACTACTAAACTTAGAGCTGTACATCACTGTGTTTCTTGCTTCTTGTGTTGTTCCATTTCTTCTAAATGTTTCTATTCCTTTACAATAACATTCCTATATACTGTATATCCAAAGACACAAACAGCATTGAAGCTAAATCACATGCTGAAATTGAAGTTTTTAACCTTAATTTTAATAATTCAGAATTTGCTAAAACAATTCTTTCAAGCACATTGTCAACTGGAACTTAGTGTCTGATCATATTGGTGACTTATTATTAAAATCTTATCTTTTACTGGAAGGGCCTTTCACATGAGTTTTGTAGGTAATATGGATCAAATAATCATTGCTCCTTTTTCAATCTGTTTTTTACGTTTTGTTTTTTTTTTTTTTTTTACCATCAAATAATTTGACAAAAAAAATATTGATTGTATGGGATCCTGTAGTCTGTGTTTATTCATTCGGTATTGGACTAAAAAAGCATGAGTTTAGTTATAGATACAGTAAGTAAAGTAAAATGCTATATGGGTGTTTGTGGGGTTTTTTTTTGGTTTTTTTTGTTTTTTTTTTAACTGTAAAGGTTTTAATTATTACTAATGGCATTATTAGGTGTTTAGTCTACTTACTGTTTTAGTAATAAATAGAAAAAGAGCAGCATGTAAAATACGTATTTAAAGTTATTACGAAAACCTCCAATATTCTTGAAGAAATAGCAAGAAAAGGACTACTATTAGTTCTATTATGTAACAAATATAATCCTGAGAAACAGGTACATTTGCTCCATAATACTTGAAAGTTTCAGTCTTATTCTTCTCCTTATTTCTTACAAACTGGTATGAAGATTCAATATGACATGCCATTTATTTAGTTGGTATTAAGTTACAATTAAAAACTTTAAAATCTAACCTCCTAGCTGATCAAACCAGGAATAAAACACATTTATTTTCAGCAGGGATGCATCTAATATGTAAATCAGCAAGCCTAAGGAATCTCCCTTCCCGCTGTAATAGTCTATTTGGTTGTGCATTCTTAGCAGTTTTCTCACATTGAAAATCATATTTCATGCTACACTTCAGACCAAGCAAGTTTATAAAACAGTTGCTGAAAACTTTCTACTTTAATATAAGCATAACTATTTTGTTCTTATTACAGCTATATAAATCTACCTTCTGCTTAGCCACCTGTAGAAAATTGCACCTAGAGTTATGCAGAATGTTTGCACTGAACCTTGAAGACGTAATCTGAGAACCAGATTGAAACTCAAAATGCTTCTAGTCTTTGACTGCAAAAGTTTGTAAACAGTACCTGAAGACCTAAGGGTATTCTGTCAAACAACAGCAGCTAAAAACCAGGGGTACACATCTGACAGCAAGAAATGAAGCATATAATCTCTTCTATCTTTCTGCAATTAGATTTCTTTTGCAAAAGCTATTACCTCTTTTGCATACACAAGGAGAGACTTTATTTCTTTTCTTCTTTTTCTTTTTTTTGTTGTTGTTTGACTTTTTAAATTTTTGTTTGGGGATTTTGTTTGGTTAGTTTGTTTTGGTTTTGTGTTGTTTACTTGTTTGTTTCTTTATTTGTTTGTTTTTTCTTTATTCTATTTCACCCTATGTATCAGCAATTGGAAATGTTCATAGAGACTTGGAGTCTCAAACAACAGCTCAGTACCTGCTCTCAAACAGAAAAAAAGTCAAAACAAAAAGTCATAGAAAGTGGCCCAGAGCAAGATATGTGTGCCAGCTTTACCATCACATGCTCCTTTTTAGCTTAGGCAGGGTGGCTTGTGATGTCTAAACAGCATGATTTGAAAGAAGAGGGTCAGTCAAGAGATTATCAGAGAAATAGCGTAATCTAAGAAAAGAAGCCGTTTACCTTTTCTCTTTCAAAGTATTGGGCAAGTGATGGCTGAGTGGTTTCCTCATATGAAATTGAGAATGGATGTCTCTCTGAGGAGACAGAGTGGCTGAGTGGCTTCTTTGTTACTTTAGTACAGGGTAAGAAGACACTCAAAGTTCATTGTATTAAAGATTATTTCTTCTGTGTCTTCATCTGTAGGTTTAAGTCTGAGATAGGTATATTACACCTTTTTATTCTTTCAAAATCATATTACTGAGTTATACTGCTTAGTTGCTTACATAATATTTCATAGTCACATAATTCATATTCATATAATATTGCATATTTCACCCAGATATAGATAAAGTTACCTCTGAAAGACAACTGCTAGGTCTTGACTCCTGAAGCTTCTCTGTTTTGGCCTGTACTCTCATACTCTGTAGACATTGAAACAGTGTGTAAGACGATGCTTAGGTCCTGACCCTACAGGAATGTAGCCATTTCACCTGGATGTTCACGGTTGGTTTGTAAGGCAAATTCAGATTGTCATGGTGAGCAGACGACATTTTAGATTCAGCTGTCATCCTGAAATAAAAAAAAACTGAATTTACTATCATGACATTGCCATGCCTTCACAGAAAATAATTTCAGGCTGTAAAGGGAAAGCTGACTGAATAAACATGGTATGATGAGATTTAAGGTGTTTGCTGAGTCTTGTCTCAAGGTAGGATAACGTGAAATGCTACAGCAGCAACTATGTTGGGTCATCTGGAGGGTGCTCACCACATTTGAAAAAGATAGGACACAAGGGAATGGCAGGAAGATATGCCAGGGGAGGTTTAGGCTGGGCACAAAGAAAAGTTTATTCACCCAGAGGGTGGTGGAGCACTGGAACAGGCTCCCCAGGGACGTAGCCATGGCCCCAAGCCTAACAGTATTCAAGAGCATTTAGACAATTCCCTCAGGCACATGGTGTGAATTTTGGGGTTGTCCTATGCAGGGACAGGAGTTGGACTTAATGATCCTTGCAGGTCCCTTCCAATTCAGGATGTTCTATGATTCTATATTTTTTGAATTACAGCTGGTGAGAGGGGTCAAGGACTGCAAAAAGAACTTTTTCAAATACATAGCAGATAAAACTAATACCAGAGGCAATGTAGGCCCACTGATGAAAGGGGTGGGTGCCCTGGTGGCAGAAGATACAGAGAAGGCAGAATTCCTGAATGCCTTCTTTGTCTCTGTCTACTCTGCCGGAGGCTGTCCTGGGGAGCCCTGTACCCCAGAGACCCCGGATGAAGCCAGGTCAATGGAGGAGTTTGCTTTAGTTGATGCGGACTGGGTTAGGGAGCAATTAAATAGTCTGGACATCCATAAATCCATGGGTCCAGACGGGATGCATCTGCAGGTGCTGAGGGAGCTGGCTGAAGTCATTGCTAGACCACTCTCCATCATCTTTGCCAAGTCTTGGGAAATGGGAGAGGTGTCCGAGGACTGGAGGAAAGCAAATGTCACTCCAGTCTTCAAAAAGGGCAAGAAGGAGGACCCGGGTTAATTATAGACCAGTCAGCCTCACCTCTGTCCCTAGGAAAGTAATGCAACAGCTTATCCTTGGTGCCATCTCAAGGCATACCAAGGATAAGAGGGTTATTAGAGGCAGTCAGCATGGCTTTACCAAGGGTAAATCATGCTTGACCAACCTCATAGCCTTTTATGAGAATGTAACAAGGTGGACGGATGATGGCAGAGAGGTGGATGTGGTCTACCTTAACTTCAGTAAAGCCTTTGACGCAGTCTCCCACAGCATCCTCACAGCTAAGTTGAGGAGGTGTGGTCTAGAAAATAGAGTAGTGAGGTGGGTTGCAAACTGGCTTAAGGAGAGAAGCCAGAGAGTGGTAGTCAATGGTGCAGAGTCTAGATGGAGGCCAGTATCTAGTGGAGTGCCTCAGGGGTCAGTACTGGGGCCAATATTATTCAATATATTCATTAACAATTTGGACGAGGGAACTGAGTGTACTATCAGCAAGTTTGCTGATGACACTAAGCTGGGAGGAGTGGCTGACACGCCAGAAGGCTATGCTGCCATCCAGTGGTATCTGGACAGGCTGGAGAGTTGGGCGGGGAATAACCTGATGAAATTTAACAAGGGCAAGTGTAGAGTCCTGCATCTGGGCAGGAACAACCCCAGGTTCCAGTATAGGTTGGGAAATTACATATTAGAGAGCAGTGTAGGGGAAAGGGACCTGGGGGTCCTGGTGGACAACAGGATGACCATGAGCCAGCACCGTGCCCTTGTGGCCAAGAAGGCCAATGGCATCCTGGGGTGTATTACAAGGGGGGTGGTTAGTAGATCCAGAGAGGTCCTCCTTCCCCTCTACTCTGCCCTGGTGAGACCACATCTGGAGTATTGTGTCCAGTTCTGGGCCCCTCTGTTCAAGAAGGACAGGGAACTGCTGGAGAGAGTCCAGCGTAGGTCAACAAAGATGATTAAGGGAGTGGAGCACCTCCCTTATGAAGAAAGGCTGAGGGAGCTGGGTCTCTTTAGTTTGGAGAAGAGGAGACTGAGGGGTGACCTTATTAATGTTTATAAATATATAAAGGGTGAGTGCCATGAGGATGGAGCCAGGCTCTTCTGAGTGGCAAACAATGATAGGACAAGGGGTAATGGGATCAAGATGGAACACAAGAGGTTCCACTTAAATTTGAGAAAAAACTTTTTCTCAGTAAGGGTGACAGAGCACTGGAACAGGCTGCCCAGGGAGGTTGTGGAGTCTCTTTCGCTGGAGACATTCAAAACCCACCTGGACATGTTCCTGTGCGACCTCACCTAGGCGTTCCTGCTCCAGAAGGGGGATTGGACTAGATAATCTTTTGAGGTCCCTTCCAATCCAAAACATACTGTGATACTGTGTGATGCTGTGATATTTATAACTACCAATAGAAACAGCCCCAGTTCAAGTTAAATAGGGTGTACTGTTCTGTCTCTTGAAAGCAAAGATAGTTTTGGTCATACTAATGAGGAAACTACTGATCATGGTAGTTTGGTCCTTTCTGTCTGAAGTTTTCTGCTCAACTTTCCACGAATTGATATATTTTCTCTTAATTATCTTGTTAGTAAACGAAATGCAATTTGGCAGAATAGGTCGTGTGGTTTTTGGTTTTTTTTCCATCCTCTTTCTCTTAGCCCTAAATAAGAAACTATGTTTTTTTCTTGCCATAATACTACGTCTTTGTATACTTTATGTCCTTCCACGATAACCAACTGGACATCTGGGCTAGCTCTCTTGTTTGTGTTGACTACATAATCAATTGCATTGTTCAGATAAAACAGGGTGCAAGGCGACCTTTTTAGGTAAGGATCAGATGACAAAATTAGCATACAAATACAAATATCAGCAAAAAGCTAACACTGTAAAGAAATTATTAAGCTTCACTTAATAAGTTTGTTAAACTAGATCAAGAGTACTATGGTCTGTGTCCTGGTTTTGTTAAAAACAAGACCAGTTGTCTATTAGTGAATTTTCCTTTCAGCTAAGCTCCTCTAACTAACTGCACTTTTCTGAATTTGGCTGCATGTTTTTCAGACACTGTTTGCTCTGGAGCTGATAATGGTTGCAATGGTATGCAGAAGAGGCCCGGCTTTAAACTTATTGCTATGGCAGCCAAAGTTGCTGAGAAAATGCACATCCCATAAGCAAGAGGAGCGTATTTGGAAGGAGGGGTGGACAGAACAAGTGACTAAAATTGACCAGCTAACTATTCCATCCCATACACATCATACACCCTATAAAAGTGGGAGATCACAAGGGTCTCGCTCTCTTCAACCATGGCCGGCATCTGAAGAGGACCCTGCCTGTCGTGCCTACTATCTGAGGCCTCACTCTGCGTCCTGAATCCAGTTCCAATTTGCTGAGGAGTCCATCCCAGGACTTCTGGGTGCCTACCCTGCAGTAGCTGGAGCAATCTCAGCTCCGCTGTCGGCAATGCTGTGCTGGCACGGGAAATTCAAGATTGTTTTTATATATTTTGTATTATTTTCTCTATTTATTGGTAACATTAGTAAAGCATTTTTAACTTTTCCAACTTGAAAGTCTCTCTCCCTTTTCCTCCTATTTCCTTTCCTTAGTGGGGAGGGTGTGGGGTTAAGAGAGAGCATCTGCCACAATTTATTGTCACCCTGCAGTAGTTGGTGACAGTCTGCATTAGGCAGAGTGTTTACAGCAGGCCAAGGGAGTTGATACTTTTAATCTACTCAGCAATGATGATGCCACAGTTGGAGCGCTGAGCTCAGATCTGGGCTCCCCAGTGCAAGCAAGTGAGTAGTAAAGCAGAGGAAGGAAGGAAGCAAGCAAGGACAACAAATAGAGACTATTAATTTCTTTGAAAGTCATAAATTGATATCAATAAACTATTGTGACTATAGTACAAGATTACTAATAACAGATTCAAAGAACATCGAAAAATCAGGCCTGTAATAGGAAAGACATTCTGTAGACTTTCATTTACTCATTTCTTCTAAAAGAAAAAATAACGGAAAAAAGCCTGAGTTGTGTCACTACCCCAAAAAGTGTGATCATTTCCTTTACAGTCACAAAAGCCTACATATTTTTATATTGCAATTCAAATGAATTAAAATCTAAAAAAATCTTAAAAGTATAAATTATATCCCAGAAGCAAGAGTTGCTACAATAGTCTCTAAGCCACATTAGAGGCCTTAATGTTGGCGTTTCATTCTGCTAAATATCCAGATTTCACATTCTGTGCTGATAATGATACAAGTCTCTCTCAGTAAATGAAGCAAAGAAGCTGCTTCATATTTTGCCATGTCAAAAGTGAAGAAATACAATCGTTGCAACTTAGAGAACAGATAGTCCTAAATGACATTGACTGTTAAAAAACTAGTTCAGGATATTAACTGTAATACTTGGGTTGAATATGTTGGCACACATAAAGCAAGGTGTTAGAGTTTAAAAACAAACAAACAAGCACTCAAAACCATTTTAACTGTTGCATAATTGAAAAGAGAAAACTGTAAAAAAATTGTCAGTAAAATACACTATAACATTATTATATACAAAAAATTGGCAATTTGTAGAAAAACAAAACAAAACAGAAAAACGTCCACCTTAGATAACCTCTGGAGCCAACCTCCTCTACCTAGAGACAGTTGCCCAGGACCATGTCTAGATAGCCTTTGAATATCTTGAAGGAGGAAGACTCCACAAGCTCTCTGGGCAACCTGTGTCAGTACACTTGGTCAACCTCACAATGAAAAGTGCTTCCTGATGTTCAGAGGGATCCTCCTGTGTTTCTGTTTGCGTGCATTGCCTCTGGTCTTGTCACTGAATGCCACTCAAAAGAGCCTGGGTCCATCCTTTTTGCAGCCTTCCTTCAGGTGTTTAGGCACATTTATAAGATCCTCCCTGAGCCTTCTCCAGGAAAAACAGTCCCAGATGTCTCAGCTTCTTCTCATAGGAGCAATGTTTCAGACCCTTAGTTAACTTAGTGGCTTTTTTTTTTTCTGACTAGTGTGTCCATGTCTCTTTGTACTGGGAAGCCTAGAACTGAACAGAGTGCTCCAGGTGTGGGCTTCCAAGTGGAGTGGAGGAGAAGGATCATCTCCCTCACGCTGCTGGCAACAATCCTCTTAATGCAGCCCGTGATACCATTAGCCCTCTATGCCACAAGGTCATATTGCTGGACCTCCAGGTCCTTTTCTGAAAAGTTGTTTTCAAACTAGTCAGCCACCGGCATATATTGGTGCATTTCTCCCTGGGGCCAGGACATTTCCCTTTGTTGAATTCTATGAGCTTCCTGTCACGAAGTTCCAGTCTTTCACTTCTGGCTCTTTTCATAATAGTTCTTCTCTGCAAAGAACATCACAGTGGGTTCAGCCACATAAACTCCCCAATGGAGGATGCACTCAGGGTACCGACAGAAAACCCACACATGTTCCAGTTCGATTGTCTAATTCCCTTCTATGGAATTTGCACACTTAGATCAAGTAATTGTGAAAAATTTATGTTTGTCAGTATGCTTTTAAAAAAATAATAAAACAACAAAACCCAAAGACATTAACCAGTGAATAATTCCTTATGTCTTTCAAGGCAATATGTGAGAGCATTTTAAAAATAAATTGAGTAATTGTGAATTGGTGCTATAACATAATTATGATTATACTAGAGTTAGATATGTAAATGACTCATGAATTCCTCTTCTGTACTAGAAGTGTTAGGCAATATATTAAAATTGACTACATTTACAAATAATGAACAATTTCACAAATATCTTTTTTCCTAATGCTATTTAAATAGTTCAGTTATTTGATTTCTACTTCAATAAAATTTCTCTACTTAAAATGTGCTTCTAAGTTGTTTATATTAATATCTTTTCTAGAATAAAAGTTTTCTTAAGAATGACTAGAATTGAATAGAATGGAACAAATTAGAATAAAAATAGAATGAATAGAATGAAATAGAATAGAATAGTTTCAGCTGGAAGGGACCTGCAATGATCATCTAGTCCAACTGCCTGACCAATTAAGGGCTGACCAAAAGTGTGTTGTTGAGTGCATTGTACAAATGCCTTCTAAACACTGACAGGCATCGACTACCTCTCAGGGAAATCTGTTCCTGTTCTTTTCCAGTACAGAAATGCTTCCTAATGCCCAGTCTAAACCTGCTCTGATGTAGCTTTGAAACACTCCCAAGTACCCTATCACTGGATACCAGGGAGAAGAGATCAGCACCTCCTTCTCCACTTGCATCCTCAGGAAGCTGTAAAGTGTAATGAAGTCGCACCTCAGCCTCCTTACTCCAAACTAAAAAAAAAAAATTGTTAAAGTCTAATTGGGAAATGGACTCTTGTAATATCAAATAGTTATTAACTAGATTTGATCATTGTCATTTCAGAACCAGTAAAAATACTGTATCAAGCGTTACCTTTTAAAAAAATCTGTATTTCAAATATAGTACTGAAACTGCTGCTACAAATCAATGGTTGGGATGCTAATAAACTATTAGACAGAGATTCCTTTGACCTATCTAAGGAACTTTTAGTTTTTCAGAGTCTGAACTGCAAATTAGGCAGGGCTAAGTGGTGAAGGAGAGTATTCTTTACATCCTATTCTCTGTAGAAGCTAGAAAGACTCAACAGGCATGGTGTCATGGTCCATTCAGTGATGGACTCATGATGGTTCTTTTACCTTGATCTCGAAGCGCAAAATTAAAACAACCAAAATGCCAAGGGGTTATAATTCAGTCAAACAGTGTTACTTTATTATTTTGCCCGTAAAGCGGGCAAGAGAGCAAGAGAGAGTAAGAAAAAGGAAAAAGGAAAAGAAACAGGAAAAGGAAAAAAGTGAGAATGAGGATTGCCTTACCACCACATGGCTTCCAGAGGTGTCCCTCTGGTCTCCAGTCCCATAGAGTCCTGCCAGTCCTCCGTCATGGGTCGAGATCCTCTGGTGGGGAGATCTTGACAGTGTCCACCTCTCAGGCTTCTTCATCCCCCCTTGCTCCCATTGTTTGAGGCCGGTCTCTGCCTTGATTTCGCAACCCTTAAATTACACAGGTTTGAAAGATCCACGCTTTCTTTCGCCAGGACTTATGTGGCCAGCATTCAGGGTCTTTCTCTGGTCCATTGGGTGACCTCAGGACCCTTGGTGAGCTTCTGGGCATGCTCTTTTTTGTTGGCCATTTTTTGAAGGAACAGGTTGGGGACAGGTGTGACTGAGGCTGCAGGTGAGAACACATCTTGTGGATGGCAGCTATTGTCCCTGGGTCGAAGAGACCCTCATAACAATCCCTTTTAGGAGGCGGGGGCTGGTTTGGCTGAAGCAGCAGGTGAAGTCCATACAGCGGTCATTGTAAGCAACAGCCGCCCCAAATCGGAGAAACCAGTGCAACAGAACGCTTTTCCTTGGTCCTTTCTCCAAGTCATTGTCCATGTGTTCTTTCTGTAAGGGCCTCAGTTCTCTCAGTTCCTGATGGCAATGTCAGGCAAATCTTCAGACTGACTCTTACATATGGATAGTGGTGTGATGGATGCTGTAGAGTAGGGATCCCCAGACTCTTCTGTCTCTGCCATCTGGTAGGTCACACGCTACAGCTAAACTATGCTCGGCTTGATGGGGAGCCAGGAGCTGACACTGATGCAGTTCATTTTATGCACTGCACTAAAGCCTAGAAAATTTGTCATCATTCTTGACTATAGTGAACACTTCTTTTGTTGGATACACCTGGAGAAGTGTTTCAGATATTTTTTATAATTTTTGAGCCACTCAGTCTGATGGGCACTGATCACTTTGGTCCTAAGCTGTTAGTGTTCAGAGTACAAAACATAAAGAGGAGGTAACAACTGGATAACTGGTTCTATCTGAAGAATGTATAGCCAACATAAATACAGAAAAAAAAGTATGTGCAGTAAGATGTTATGTGTTATGTTCAGCTAAAACCTTTTTAGTAGCATATCAAGCTCTTTCCAACTAGTCCAGTTTGAAGTACTGTTCCAAAAAAAAAAAAAAACAACCACCATCATGCTATTTATAGGCTACAACGTTCATAAGGCAAAGACAAAAGGGAATATGCTATAACTGATGAAAGTCATCTTCATTCTTCTCTGACCACCTTCAAGGCTTCTGCTTACCATGTTAAGGAGACAAGATATTTCTTCATTCAAATATAGAAAACTAATTCCTATTCAGTGTCAACAAAAAGTCTAGGCTTTAGCATGATCACTTATTAATTTAGAGATGCAATACTGCATTTTGAACTTACAAACATCATCCTTTGCTCTTACATCATTTTTTTGTTGTCATGCAGCATAAGTGTAAATGGTTTTTATAGGTGAAAACTTGAGAAGAAAGATTGTGAGAATCCTGTGCTTTAAAATTCAGCTAAAATTCTTCTTTATTTCTCTTATAGTTGACAAACTACACACACAGCTGCAGGATTAAGCATAGATATCTCTCAAATAATGGGAACACTGGGGTAACTTGTTTACTTCTACTGATCAATTAGTATGAAACATAAAAGGCTACAAAAACTCTACCGAAGTCAAATGCAGAGCTTAAATGAGGAGTTTTGTACTTAATGTGAATCAAATGTGCAGATGCTATGCTTGGGATTTAAATTGCAAACCAGAAGTGAGAACAAGTTCGTATGGAAATTTCCCAGATCAAAAAGAATCAAGAAACTACTTTATAATGATATCATGACAAAGCAAGAATTTTACAATAGTTAGGGAAATATGAATACCTTGAAACTGGAACATATGGAGTATTGGAAGTCTAGATAAAAGCTGCAAATCCCTGAAATTAATAAGTAAAGCTGACTTGAACCTCACAAGGCAAGTAACAATAAATAAAAGTTGTTCTTTAGTTATAAATCTATAAGGAAAAAAAAAAAACAACACCAAAAATAACCTACAAGGCTATTCATACACTTTGGATGGGAGAGATATTATGGATAATCTAAACCAAAAAGGAAAGACATATTCATATTAATAGATGTGATGCCAAATTTAAACAAAATTCAGCTTGGAGACATAAATAATTTTGGTTTCAGAATCCCAAAAAAACAAAACAAAACAAAACAAAACTGACATGCTTTATTGCAGAATTTTTCATAGAATCATAGAATTATGAAATCATTTAATAGTTTGTGTTGAAAGGGACCTTAGAGATTATCTAATCCAACCCCACTGCCACAGGCAAGGATGGCTTCCACTAGAGGAGGTTGCTCAAAGTCCCATCCAACCTGGCCTTGAACACTTCCACAACTGGGGTATCCACAGGTTCTCCGGGCAGCCCATTCCAGTGCCTCAGCAGTACCATAGTAAATCATTTCTTCCTTTAATTTAACTAAATCTACCCTCTTTCAGTTTAAAACTCTAGGTACTGGCAGGCCGCTATAAGGTCTCTCCAGAGCTTTCTCTTCTCCAGGCTAAACAACTTCAACTCTCTCAGCCTATGTTCATTGCAGGGGTGCTCCAGCCCTCTGATCATCTTCATGGGTCACTCCAACAGGACCATGTCCTTATGTTGGGGAGCCCAGAGCTGAATGCAATACTCCAGGTGGGGTCTCACAAGACTGAAATAAAGGGGGAGAATCACCTCCTTTGACAGGCTTCTTTTGCCACAGCCCAGGATATGGTTGGCTTCTGGTCTGCAAGCACACATCGCTAGGTTGACATTTTCATCAACCAACACTCCCAAGTCCTTCTCCTCAGAGCTGTTCTCAATCCATTCTCTGCCCATCCAGTATTTGTGCTTGGGCTTGCCCTGCCCCATGTTCAGGAATTTGCACTTGGCCTTGTTGAACTTCATGAGGTTTGCATGGGCCTACCTCTCAGTCATAATGATTGCAATGACTAGCTCTGCTGGTTCTCATATGTCTATTATACTTAGAATCACAGAATTGTTTAGGTTGGAAAATACCTTTGAGATCGAGTCCAACCGTTAACTTATTACTGCTAAGTCTACCACTAAATCACATCCCTAGGCACCAAACCACCAGGGATGGTGACTTAGCCACTTCCCTGGGAAGTTGGTTCCAACTCTTGACAACCCTTTCAATGAAGAAATATTTCTAACCATCCAATCTACACATCCTCTGCTGCATCTTGAGGCCATTTCCTTGGTCAAACAATTTGTTACTTGGGAGAACCTCACTACAACTTCCTTTCAGGTGGTTGTAGAGAGTGGTAAGGTCTCCCCTCCCCCTCTCTTTTTCCAGACAAAACAGCTCCAGTTGTCTAGATACTTACCCAGCTTTGTTGCCCTTCTTTGGATACACTTCAGCCTCTCAATATCTTTCTTGCAGTGAGGGGCCCAAAACTCAACACTATATTCAAGGTGCAACCTCACCAGTGCCGAACACTGGAACAGGTTTCCCAAAGAAATTGTGAATGCCCCATGCTTGGAAGTGTTCAAGGCCAGGTTGGATGGGACTTTGAGCAGCTTGGTCTAGCAGAAGATGGCCCTGCCTATGGCATTAGTTTTGGAAACAGATGGTCTTTAATGTCCCTTCCAACCCAAACCATTCTAGGATTCTATGGTTCTCTGATTCTATGAGTATATAGTTCTGTGAGTATGGGGGAATGATCACTTACATAGCCCTGCTGGTCACACTCTTTCTGATACAAGCTAGGATGCTGTTGGCTATCTTGGCTACCTGAGCACGCTGCTGTTCGATATTCAGCCAGCTGCCGACCAGCACCCCTAGGTCCTTTTCCGCCAGGCAGCTTGCCAGTCACTCTTCCCCAAGCCTGTATTGCTGCCTGGGGTTGTTGTGACACAAGTGCAGGACCCAGCACTTGGCCTTGTTAAATCTCATACAATTGGTATCAGCCCATCAATCCAGCCTGTCTAGATCCCCCTGTATAGCCTGCCTTCCTTCAAGCAGATCAACACTCCCACCCAACTTGGTATTGTCTACAAACTTACTATGATTGCACTCAATTCCCTCATCTAGATCAATAATAAAGAATAAACAGAACTGGCCCTAATACTGAGCTCTGGGGAACACCACTCATGACGACTCACCAACTGATTTTAACTCAGTTCATCACAACTCTTCCAGAGTAGCAGGTTTTACTAGAAATAAAGTTACCATATGCAAGACTACTAGTTCAGTCTCACTATTAAGTTTCAGATTAAAAATAAGATGGAGAAAATTATAAAATATTCACACTGAGGATAAATGAAGAAGAGAATAATCTCCATCACGAGTTTTTCAAAGGCAGGCTGTTCCAAGAATGCCAAATCCAAATATTGCTCTTATGTAAGATTTTTAGTTGCTTTTCACATATGACAAGTGATAAATCTTGAGAATCTGAACTTCAGTAGATATAATCTCACTTGTAGAAACTCTATCTAAAATGCTGAAAGTTCCAATTGGTTTAAGAAGTAAGTGAAGAAATTAAGTGAGAGGAATAAATGGAAGAAAGCTACCTGAGGTTTTTCTGAAGGATCAGTTTTGGGATTGATTGACTTTATCTTTAATGGTCTGGGCAGCAGAATTGGAAGTGTTGATGAAATTTGCTGAAGATGGGTTTGTTGAAGAGGTTTGATCAATATATGAGTGGACAGAATGTCATAGGAAGAAATGGATGATCTCGACGGTGGGAGGAATAGAAATGAAGGGAAATCTGACAATACAGAGAGGAAGGTCATGCGTTAGAGGACAAATAAACACTTATCTTACAAACCCAGAAATTTCTTTAAGTAGTGAAATAGAAATAGGTGTATTAACTGATCCTCTTTGACATGTAGGAATATGTCTTAGTTTCTGAAGCTTTCTTCATGCCAAAGAATGCATTGCAATCTCAAGTCAAGACACTGTTTATGTAATGCAGCCTAAGAAAGGTAAAAGTACACATCTAGGTCATACCAAACAAGGTTATTTCCTGTAGGAGTAAATGAGTAATGATGACATTGTGTAAGTTACAAACATAGTCTTCATAATAAGAAGTACAATTATGATTGTATTTGTGTATTTGCTTTACACGGCAAGGTTTTGGTAGTAGGAGGGCTACAGGGGTGGCTTCTGTGAGAACATGCCAGAAGCTTCCCCCATGTCCAATAGAGTCAATGCCAGCTGGCTTCAAGATGGACCAGTTGCTGGCTGTCGTGGAATGCAACCCCCCTTCAGTTTGGAAGGAGCAGGCACATCTCCCTCTTTATCTGATACTTGAGGCTAACAGCTTCTTTTGTTTGGCCCCAGAGCACCCTGACCAGGCCCATTAGCCCAGTCGCTGGGCACCCACAGGCAGTGTGGGGGATGATGGAAGGCTCCAGGGGCACCCACTCCAGTGTGGGGGTGCAGAGAAGCTTCTAGAGTGCCTACACGTCATAATCTGATCAGCCAGTATAAAAAACGGGACTCTCGTCGGCGACTCGGCCCATTGTGCGGGTCCCTCGGAGCACGAGCTGAGCCACTGCCGCCGGGAGCCACGGGCCCCCCCCCGCCCTGCTCACTGGGACTGAGACTCCGCTTGCCTCGCCGCCACGTGTGTAAGTAAAACTTCTCGCAGGATTGCGAGTATATTTATACTTTTCGTGCGCATTTGCACATATACTTACTTACACATTTGCACGTGTAAGTAAGTTTACCCTCGCACAATCGCGAGCATACACTTCCCGTACTCAGTACGAGTGCGTGTATCTCTTTAAAAAAGTAATCTTGCACCGTGTTTAGGCAAGTGTGTGCTTCTCCGGGACCCAAGGCCGCTCCGGCATTGTTTTGGTGCAGCCACGTGCATGCACACTGTGGACCGCTGTTGTATTAGTTGCTGCCCCTTCAAATTATTTCCTCAACTGATATCCGAACCTGTATTGAAGTCACTGGTGGAGTGCAAGAACCCTGTTTCTTACTGGTTTAATAAAAGTTGCTGTGGACTCTGTTGTCCCTTAAATTAACCTTGGGGTGCCTCCGTGTAATATTTCGTGACACTGGCCAAGGCCGAGTCCATCAGCAATAGTGGTAGCAACTCTGGGAAAACATATTTAAAAAGAGGAAAAAACCTGTGCAAGAACAATTTCAGCCAGAGAGAGGAATGAGACAAACAACTCCACAGACAGCAAAGTCAGCAAAGAAGGAGGGGGAGGAGTTGCTCCCAGCACTGGAGCAGAGATTCCTCTGCAGCCTGTGGCGCAGACCATGGTGAGACAGACTGTCTCCCTGGAGCCCATGAAGGTCCATGGTGAAATAAATGTCCACCTGCAACCTGTGGAGGCATCATAGAATCACAGAATGTTAGGGATTGGAAGGGACCTCAAAAGATCATCTAGTCCAACCCCCCTGCCTGAGAAAGAACACCTAGATGAGGTTACACATGAAGGTGTCCAGGCAGGTTTTGAATGTCTCCAGAGCAGGAAACTCCACAACCATCCTAGGCAGCCTGTTCCAGTGTTCTGTTACCTTCACTGTAGAGAAGTTTCCTCTCATATTTAAGTGGAACCTCTTGTGTTCCACTTTGTACCCGTTGCCCCTTGTCCTATCATTGCTTGTCACTCAGAAGAGCCTGGCTCCATCCTTGTGACACTCACGCTTTACATATTTATAAACATTAATGAGGTCACCCCTCAGTCTCCTCTTCTCCATGCTAAAGAGACCCAGCTCCCTCAACCTTCCCTCATAAGGGAAATGCTCCACTCCTTTAAACATCTTTGTTGCCCTACGCTGGACTCTCTCCAGCAGTTCCCTGTCCTTCTTGAACTAAGGAGCCCAGAACTGGACACAATATTCCAGATGCAGTCTCACCAGGGCAGAGTAGAGGGAGAGGAGAACCTCTCTTGACCTACTAACTACACCCCTTGTAATACACCCCAGGATGCCATTGGCCTTCTTGGCCACAAGGGCACAGTGCTGGCTTATGATTATCCTGTTGTTCACCAGGACCCCCAGGTCCCTTTCCGCTACACTGCTCTCTAACACGTCACTCCCTTACTTATAATGGAACATGGAGTTGTTCCTGTCCAGATGCAAGACTACACTCGCCCTTGTTAAATTTCATCAGGTTATTCCCCACCCAGCTTTCCAGCCTGTCCAGGTCTCGCTGGATGACAGCACAACCTTCTGGCCTGTCAGCCACTCCTCCCAGTTTTGTGTCATCAGCAAACTTGCTGACAATGCACTCTATTCCCTCATCCAAGTCAATGATTAATATATTGAATAGTACTGGTCCCAGTACCAACCCTTGAGACACTCCACTAGACCCAGGCCTCCAACTAGATTCTTCCCCATTGACCACAAATCTCTGGCTTCTTTCCTTCAGCCAGCTCACAGTCCACCTCACTACCTGATCGTCCAGACCACACTTTCTCAGTTTAGTAGCAAGGATGCTGAAGGAGACTGTGCCAAATGCTTTACTGAAATCAAGGTAGACCACATCCACTGCTTTGCCATCATCTATCCACTCCACACTGGAGCAGGTGGATGTGCCCAAAAAAGGCTGTGACCCTGTAGGAAGCCTACACTGGAGCAGGCTCCTGGCAGGACCAGTGGACCTATGGAGAGAAGAGCCCATACTGAAGCAGGTTTGCTGCCAGGACTTGCAGATCCTATGGGAAACCCATACTGGATCACTCTGTTCCTGAAGAACTGCAGCCTGTAGGAAGGACCTACATTCGAGAAGTTCATGGGGAACTGTTTCCCATTGGAGCGACCCCATGCTAGCACAGGGGAAGAGTGTGAGGAGTCTTCTCCCTGAGGAGGAAGGAGCATCAGAGACAACATGTGATGAACTGACCAGAGCACCATTCCCCTTACCCCTGAGCCACTTGATCAAAGGAGGCAGAGAAATTGAAAGTAAAGTCCAGGAAAAAGGAAGGGGTAGAAGGATGGTGTTTTAAGATTTGGTTCTGTTTCTCATTACTATACTCTGGTTTGATTGGTAAGAAATTAACCTAATTTCCCGAAGTCAAGTCTCTTTTGCCCATGGTGGTAATTGTTGAGTGAGCTCCTGGTCCTTATCTCAACCCACAAGCTTTTAATTTTTTAATTTTCTCTCCCCTTGTTCACTTGAGGAGGGGAGTGATAGAGTGGCTTTTTGGGCACCTGGTGTCCAGCCAAGGTCAACCCACCACAATTTGTTATGAAAGTGAATTTAAACCATTTTAGGTCCAGAGAAGGAATACTTTTATGATCAGAAGAATGGAAAATGTTAGACTGGAGATCAAATCATCTTAATGTGCTTAATTTAGCAATTTAAAATTTGGAAGGGTGTATAATGGCTATCTTTAAATATGAATGAGATAAGCTCCAGTGATAAAGAATTCCTTTTTAGGGTGAGAAATCATGTTGATGCAAGCCTGTTTGGAATACAGGTTTGGAATACATTTATACTAGAAATGAAAGGAAGTGTCTAAACAATGAAGGTTAAAATAACCCACTACTATATGTAGAAAAGACAAAACAGCTTACATTAAAATGCAGATTGTCTTTTCACTTGGAAAATAATTTTTAAAAAATGACTCCCATGGAAGAGGAGAAGTAAAATGAAGTAAAATAGTTCTAGATGGTTTGGGGTTGCTTTTACTAAAACCATCCTCTCTTTGCAGTCTCCTTTTTTGCTACAGATCTATATAGCAAATAATGTTAGTAAGAGTCTGCAATAATCACCTGTACTCATTTCCAGGGCAGAATGGAAAGAACAACATATTTAGTTCTGTACTTTCATTTCTCAGAAGGTACAGACAAGAGGAAGCTGAATTTAGTTTGCACTGTAAAGTTAATTAAAAAAAATCCCAAGCTTGTAAGGCTTACCTCTGCAACCCTAATAATGATTTTGTTTTGTTTTGTTTTAAACATTTTGTGTATATCTAAGCATACATTCATATATTGAATATGTGTATTTGTATCATGTACATTTTTGGCAGTTCAGTGGAATTCATTATTAAAAATATTACGTAAATTTCAGATAGACAGATACACACAGGAAATAAGACAGCTGGGCAACTGGAGTTGAAGTACATCTAAGGTAGGATATACACCACCCCCTAATTTTCTACATCAATTAAACCTTGGTAGTAAGAACAAAACATAAACTAGAAAACAGCACAGCACATGTCATGGTTTTGTAATGTCAAGGTTGCAAGTATAACAAAGCTTGAAATTTCCCTGTAGTTTTGCTGGTTTTATATGTTCTGTAAGCTGTACATTTTTAAGATTGCTTTCTACATAAAATGGTGTGCTGCATCGTAAGTTAGGATCCGATTAGGGAAAACGAGCATATGATGCAGAGTTAATTATGGCAACAGAAGTATTACATGTCTTTTTTACATACAAATAAATCTTAAGCAAAGTGAAAACTTTACAATAGTCAGGCAACTAATATTTGTTAATTCAATAAATGATGAAACAGCTAAGGCTAAGAAACACTTGCCAAGTAATTATGCTTCTCTTTTACACACAAGAAAGTTGGAAACAATAATTGAAAAAAATATTCACTAACTCAGTACTGCATGAAGCATGGCTCCCTGATACTATTTGTTGCCTTCATAAAGTGCAGCTTTTCAAAACTGAAATCTTCAAACCTGCTTAAGGTCTTTAAGTGTATATTTATACTGTTCAGAATATCGTGTTTTAAGGAACAAAACTGTTTTGATAATTGCAGTTCAGTATAGAGATTTCTCCATTACATACCAGTGCTATATATAAGTGAGTAAATTAAAAAATAATATTTCAATAATTTTTCACCCCGATGTTGAAAAATCTTGAAAAATTAAAGTAGGTAAAAAATTGTTCCATGAAACATGGAACTGATCTTCTCATTTCTACCAAGCATATTAAGTAATTTAACCAGACTGTGTGGTTAAACAAGCATAAATCAATAAATAAGCAAGAAAATTTATTTGAAGTACTCTTTAAAAAAAAAAAAGAAGTAAATTTTACATAGTCCAGCAACATATCATCCTAAAACACAATGTGTCATAAATTAAAAATTAAATATAATGTCAATGTTTCGAAGTTTTAATCAGTCTTTAGACCTCTCCATGAAAAGATTCACAATTTTCAGTAAAACACATACCATATGCTCTTAGCAGTATTTAATGATAAAAATACTCCTTCATAAAATACTTGTGTCTTAAAAATATGCACAAGTTGACAAAAAAAGAAGATGCTCCTTAGTTAAGGTCCATTATCTAGTTCAGATATTTGCTTTATACTAACATACTTTTTATCTAGAGGATGCTCCTTATTCTGTGCCTATTAAAGACCTTGGCTGGAAATACAAATCAGATGGGACACTAACTGGATCAGCTTGTTATGGCTGAGCATTGATGTTCCCAATTAAGGACCCTCCCTGCTAGACTGGAGGTGACTGGAAGAAACTGGGGAG
The DNA here is from genome assembly GCF_964273445.1 of Streptopelia decaocto. Classification (NCBI taxonomy): domain Eukaryota; kingdom Metazoa; phylum Chordata; class Aves; order Columbiformes; family Columbidae; genus Streptopelia; species Streptopelia decaocto. The sequence goes on from NC_138663.1 coordinate 162,467,032, forward strand.
CTGAGGAAAGACAGAAAGCAACCAAACAAAAGAAAAAGAGCAGAACTAAAAATCCAAATGCTATAAATGGTGACAGCAAATGTTGCTCAGGAATACTCTCCTGTATCCTACCTGGAGTTAGAAAATGGAGCAGGTGATCAGGGAATCTAAGGAAGACAAAAGGTCTTGTGGCTGAGCTGGAATATTTCCTAGAGAACATGATTGTATCTTTCTATTTATTCTTCTGATGTCTTACATTGGCAAGTCATTAAATCACAGATATTCGTTAATCATATGTTCCTTGTTTTCTAGGTACTCAACAAGAAACACTGTAATACGAAAGACGCAGGAGTCTTTAGACAGCACAGTTTGACAAAACCCTTTGAAATACTGGTCACTGTAAAAACGTGTAGTACTTTAAAAATGCAGTTCTGCCGTCTCCTGAAAGTAGTGGTCAACTTTTTGCTTTCCTCTTCTTTTGCTGTGGCTGAGAAGTTGAAAATGGGAAAATGTACAATATTGTTTAGTATTAAAGGAGTATTTGAGGCATACAATGTTCTTTGTAAAGCTGTCAAACACAGTACCAAAACTACTGCAGTAATAATCTTGCAGAAATAAATACTTTTAGTTTCAGAAATTATGGGTTTGAACAGCTCACACTGTATGTTACAGTTTGTCAACATAAAAGTATGGAGAACAGAAATCAGTATATATATATATGTTTGTTGGGTTTTTTTTTTTTTTAATTTCATTGAAAGAGGGAGGCATATGATCACATCATTGAAGACTGTTTTATGGTGGGCTGTTTTCTTATATAATTTGCTGATTTTTAAATTGTTGACACTACCTGTCTTGTAACCTTTACTGTTGATGATGATGCTCTGTAAGATTTAAAATTGTTGAAGGAAATTAAGAATTTTTTAGAAAGGAAATTATAAGTTAGTTTCTTTTTTTGTTTTAATGTAAAACTTAATCAAATAATTTACAAACAGATGAAAAAAAAAATTCTTTTGAAGACAATGGCACAATTCTGAATTCAGCAAGGCAAGAACTTCCTCCAAGGATGTGCTGCTCCTAGCTAAGTAGGAACACATTTGAAAAGTTCAGTAAGAAAATTGTGGATCAATGCACAAAGCAGCTTGACATAAAGAAAATACCAAATAGTATCTGTATACTTGTGAGATGAGATTTATGAACTTGGATGTTGCTACAGTAAAGGAGACTTTTGAGCAAAGTCAAAACTGCCCAAACATCTGAAAATTCACAACATTTGGTTTATAAAACTACTTGTGGACATCATGTTCACTGAGCTCTCCAGGTGGAGGTAAAATCTGTACTAGCAAGTAATTATGTGGATTTGTCACTAAATCTGTTCTAAGTACAATTGTTTTCTGATGAAGAAAATAATTTGTATGTTATACCAGCTTTATTATGTGTGAAATGGGATTTCAAACTATAGATCTAGCATATTTCTACAGTTTTACATTAATTCTATTAAGTTCAGTAGCCTTATTTTAGTGACTGATTTAATAGCTAGTGATATACAAATTGAGTTGTGTTAGGAAAGCTCCAAGTCAGTTGCAAATCCTAGAGCTGTATTCTGAGCCTGATTCTCTGCCTGTTTTCACCTTGGTTAGTTATTTATTCACTTGTAAATCAGGACATTTACATATACTTAGTATTAATGCAAATGACTATAAAATGTACACAGCAGTAGAGAATAAAAACTCTTGTGTTTTCCTTTTTTTTTTTTTTTTAGTTGTCTCACAACAGGGTAAAATAAATCTCTTAAGAGTATCCATTATTTTAGAATAAATGTATAACTCCAGTCTTTTTATTTAAAGGTCAAAATCTCTATATTATTACTTTGAATAGTGTGGGTGAAACATATCTAGTACAAATAGAAATAACTTGTAACAGCAATAAACATAAAATAAGAACTAATATGGCTTGAACTGTCATAACAAACATTTTGCTTAAATACTAAGAAACAGTTCTCAACTGCATGTGCAGAATAGATTGCATAAGGAAACAGCAGTGGTTCCTTTAGAGGTGACTTTAAAAACAGGTTAGACAATAATTATATAAATTGATAATGGATAGTTGATTTTATCATGGTTCGGGAATATTCTCTAGAAAGATTCCCAAGGTCTTTTTTTTTTCAGTGTTATTCCAAGATTCATGTATATGTGTTTATACATAATTACATACAGTTTTCCAGCAGCTTTTTAGATAACATTTAGGTGCAAACAATGTAGCTTGTTTCATTTACTTTTAATTTTGTTTTTACCACATCTCAGAATATTTCTTATTCTGGAATTATGCTCATTTCTGAGGCAGCCTTCAAGAGAAATGTGCATAAACAGCATGTTCTTGTAACTAACAACAACTATGGGGAAAAAGTAACTGCTGCTCTAGTAACTGTCTTTGCTTCTTTAAAGTAGGAATCTTGCTTCTGCAGGACTGGGGAAGAAAAAGTGGTCTTCTTGTAGTACCTTGTTCATCTCTTTGAGGGCTCAATGCAGGTTTATCAGACCAATCTTCATAAGAATGAGACTCCAAAGAAGTTTCAGGACAGACAAAACATGAACTGGAAATATTTTTTCCATTACATTAATACCCTGTGATTCAAATTCATACTCCCAAATATAATGTGAGACCAAAGTAGAATATGTTTGTTTGTTTGGGTTTTTTTTATGACAGCGTGTAGTTAACTGACAATCGCTGAACAATACATTCAGGATCATTGTCAACATTATAACAGATTAAATACAATACTAAATAGTTTCAAATATAAATATATTCCTACATATTAATAAAAACCCTTCTATAACTGACACCAAGAAATTTTTTACATGCACAGCTATACACATGTATATATGTATGTGCAAACACTTTTCCCCCATCCTCGTGTCCTGAGCCATGGGGGATGTTACTGTCACCCCCTTATGATCTTTGTCTGTCGCCCTAACGCTTCTGACACATCTGCCATCAAGGAGGTGCCCTGGGAAGTGTGCCCACACATATGTATGTGCCCACACATACTTGTAACTTAAGCACAACCTGTTAGAGCTGGAGAGGTGATTAAAACTTACGACAAATGAACTCACAGATTCATAAAAGAATGATAGAATATACCATTAGATGAATACATGTCAATATGTAATCATCTTTTGAACTGTAAAAGACTAGAGAAAATAACCTTGCTGGATATTGGAAGAAACATTCAATAACTTGATATAGTAAAATAGGTGAGAGATTCAAACATACTTGAAAAATTTTATCTTTTTTGCCATATACTAATTTGACATATTCTCATTTGTTTCTACTATGCACCCCCTGCCAATAATAATAATAATATATATTTTTTTAAAGAAAAACAAAAGCCACAACACTGAAACAACTTTACATGTTACATCTGGATGATATCTAGTAGGTAAATCATAATGACAAACAAACCACAACATAAGAACTTCTATGAAATTTATTCAGTATTTCATATTATCTTAACCTATGAAGATTCATGTAATCCATGTTCATAGCCTGGACTTCAGGAGACTAAACACTGGTATTTTCTCTGTCTTCCTGCTCTCCCCTCTTTTTTTCCTTGATTTTCTTTCTATAAGAGGTTGTATAGGTACATAGCTACTATACTCTGTGGAGAATGATCTCATTATAATTCTTTCAAACTTAGTTTTAAAATTGAATATAATCAAGAATAATTTTTAGAATCTTCCATGCCTTACAGACCAACATTTTGTAATCCTTAATATTTGTATATTAATAGTACTTGAAGACTGTTATTTTAACTGCATAATTTACTATCCTTTGTTCATTCTTAGATGTTTGAAGTAACAGCTGAGCTCCTAAGGTCTCTTCCAGCCTGAGTTACTCCCTACATTCCATGGGCTGACTTTTCTGAAAGCCTCATTGCAAATCTTTCACCTACAATGGTCTCTGCTGTTCTGATGTCACACTTTGTTCAGCATAATTCTGAAACAAGTCTTTATTTTAGCATGTTCTCTGCTGGTTTCATTGGGATTAGTCTCAGGATTCTTCTGGAATTTCTGGAAATCAGCTGACTGTCAATTCCTCACCTAACATAAAATGTAAGGAAAATAAGCTCCCCTTGCTTAACTGAAACATTTCTATGTTTCTATGTTCAATTCAAATTTGTGAATATGATACTGAAAGTTTCTGGCTTTGTGTCTCTTTTCTGCAGCAAATGAGAAGCTATATTATTTCTGTCCCTTTTCATTTGGAAATTTTATTATCTTCACATAATATAGTGAATATATATTAAAATGTCACATCATTCAGTTTTGAAAAGTGCTTAATAAATTCTCAGATATCTAGTGTGATTTAATGCTCAATGCGAAATCTGCCAGTAAAGAGCATTCAAGAAATTATGGATTAATTAATGAACATTCATGCAGAAGGTTTTACAATGGCTGGCAAAAATATTTCTGTATGTGGAAGTTCTGGATCATGATACTATTATTTACAGGGAATGACCACATAACAGGAACATGTAACATTTCTACAGCAATTTTGCAGAATTGTGTGCTTTCTATAGAAGTGTAAATCTACATATTTTGATATACATTTGTATATGCCTCCAGTAGGGTAGGTCAATATCCAGACAAGAAAGCTCTCCTCTGAGTAGGTGAGCTACACCTGAAATTCCAGAAGAAAGTGTATGAAAATTTGTTATTGTTTCATACTGCAAACTTGAGAAGCTGAACTAGATTTATGATGAGTACCGCTGGGGGTACCAGTTGATACACTAAAGGGCAGGGCTGCCATTCAGAGGGACATTGGCAGGCTGGAGGAATGAGCTGACAGGAATCTCTTGAATTTATCTCTGAAAGGAAGACCCCCTTTAAGAACCATTTTGTAACTGTCAAAAAAAAAACTTAAAGAAAGTATCATCCTTATGATCCACTGAAGTTTACTGTAATTTTGTATGCAATTTGCATCCAAAAATTATTTTTAGACTCCATTAATGATATCCTAAACTCTGAATGAGATTACATTTCTGTAATTTAGGAGCTCCCTTTCTACAGCTCAACAGTAATGGGAATAATTACAATGAGCAGTGGACGATGACACCAGGGACAAACTTTATACAATTATAGAGTTTCTTGCTAGCTTTTTATCTTTAAAATCTCAATGATCTTTACCACTTTTACAGATGAGTGTGTGTCAACATTTCTTACTTAAAAAGTAAAAAAAAAAAAAAAATCAAACCAACAACACCACAACTAACAGTCAAAAAGTGATCTTGAAAATAAAACCCTGTCTACACAGAAACTGTGATTATAAGATAGTTAAACACCATAAGATCTTTATGTGTCTATTCTCATGTAGCTTCAGAACAAATTTAATATTATTTAATTTCATCTATTTTGAAAATAAATTAAGCTAAACCATATCAAGGCCACTTAATAGGAAATAAGTTCCTTAAAGGGATTAAGTCAATCCAGTTAATTAATTTTCAAAGTTCATTAGAATTAACTTCACAATTTGCTGGTAGGACAATATTTTTTGTTTATATATTAATGATTTGATTATGAACAGAATGATCTCAGGGAATAGAACTTTTGTTTATAAATGAATAATATACACAAAAGTAGTTAACTTAGGTTACAACCATGTTACATTATAACATTATGAAGCATAAAAAATATATTAAAATTTTAATTTTTTCAGTCCTGTCAATGCTGCAACTGTTCGGAAACAAAACAAATAAAATGTGCTTCTTTTAAAAGATGAGTTAAACTTTGTAAAATTACTTTGAAAACATAAGAGGCATTAGATTTTGTTCAGTTTATCTACAAGTAAATTGCTTTCTAGTAGTGAGTTAGGCTCGCTAGATATATGAGCACATAATTTTTATATAAGAACATAATTAGATGAAATTTAAGTATTTCATTAATGTACCTTTAGATCACAATTTTACTGGAGTCAATTGTATCTCCCAAACTTACCAACTATGGGCATTGCTCTTCTTGGTGACAACCAACAGTAGGACAAGGGGTAATGGGTTCAAATTGGAACACAAGAGGTTCCACTTAAATTTGAGAAGAAACTTCTTCTCAGTGAGAGTAACAGAACACTGGAACAGACTGCTCAGGGAGGTTGTGGAGTCTCCTCTGGAGACATTCAAAACCCGCCTGGATGCCTTCCTGTGTAACCTCATCTAGGTGTTCCTGCATTGGCAGGGAGATTGGACTAGCTGATCTTTTGAAGTCCCTTCCAATCCCTAACATTCTGTGATTCTGTGAAATCTTTACTTAAAGTACACATTACTTTTTTGCAAAAGGTTGTATAAGCTTTTTATAATGACCAAAATGTGATTACTTTTTTTAATATCAGATACATTCAAACATTTGCACAATTAAAAATGTTGCAAGAGAACTGACTTTTTTTTTTTTCTTCTTCTTCTTTCATATTCAGAATACTTTATTTTCTAAATTGTTACAGCAGAGTTACAACGTTCACAAGATGGGATTAAAATAATGCTACAAGCTTTTAGAACATTTGTTACTGAAAAATGAAAGAAATTTTTAACACAAATATATGAAGCTAGATCTAAGTATGATGTGAACATCATTCTAGTAAATTTCAGGTGGTTGACTGCTTGAATAGAATCCATAAACTTTAAATTGAAAACTCTCGCACTTAAAATGAATATACAATTTATGTCATTAGAATATACAATTTATGCCACTAGATAATACAGAATAATTATTTGATTAATTAAAGAAGTCATAATGATGATGTTTATTCATGGTCTGGAGACCTCTCTTAAAGATAAACCAAATTTCAAAGACAGTGTTAACCAAAGGAATACAAACTAGTGTTAAGATTTCTTTTTCCTCTGAAAACTCACTGTAGAGGTACCACTCACTCATATTCAATTCCTTCCACTAGTGCTTTCTATTTCTTTACTGTGGGAATTATATTTTTTTTTTTATTTTCTCCCAAGATGTGTGTAAAAGCCCTGTTGCACATGTATATAGTGCTATGTCACATATTCAATCACAAATTTCTTATACACCCTTCTCAGATCTGTTATGGATAATCCCCAGCCAGAAGCCCAACAGCAAGAAGCTAAAACTGTCATAAAATGCAGCAGAAGCGAGCAGAAATGCAGTTGTGTTTGAAAGTCTTCATGGTAGAAAAAAGCTAATTGGATTATCTTAAGGACTAAACAATCTTGTTAATCAGAAATTGAAGGTTTTAATTGTGGATCTTCAGTAAACAAATTTTAGAGGTTATTAGTACTTTTTTTAAACTGTGGGTATGACTCAATTTGAATCATTATTCCAAATGTTATTCAAAGGCATTGACTTTCCTTATATCTCTATGTTAATGTGCTAGTTTGCGAAGCGCTTTCTTAATAGTGTTCAAATAGATTTTTACATGCACTGTTGATGTGAGACTGGATAGGAACCTATATGAACCTCAACTCTCTCACTATCTGTTATTAGGTTTTTTATAGATATCATCCTGCTTCACACCCATTTTCACAGTAGCTTTAAGACACTCCAGTTGTCTGGTCATGCAAGTCTAACAGAGCTTTATGTCTGTACTGATCAACTGCATTATTTATTTTGAATTGTTATAACTTCTTTGAGGATTTTGGCTCATAGCCTCAGTCAGTGTATGATAATTCTTCCCTTCCCTAAAGCCTCTTTCTTCCACTTGCAATTTAATACTTGACTTCTGTAAGATACTGAGTTTCAGAAGTGTTATTTAATCTTTTTCTAGAAAAGGCTGCTGCTATTTTCTCCTTCAAAGACAACAGCTGCAAGTAGATAACATTTTGTTTTATTGTCAATAACACATGAAACAACCAACCACAAGATTTCATCAGAATCTGGATGAGTTTAAGTTGGGAACCAAGAAACTGCCAAAAACTACTGCCATACAACCAAAAAGGGAGAATTTCTTTAAAATGAGAAACAAGTGGGTTTTATGAAAAATTGAAATGGTCTTAAATAGTATTTACAAAGTAAGATATATTTTTTTTTTTTATTTCAGGACTTCTCACAAACTGATGAAATGTGATTTCTTCCCATGGATTGAAAAGCAAATAAGAAAGGTAAAAAAAATGATTTGCCTGTTTAAAGAAGTCATTAAACTGTGTTTAGACATTCTGTAAAGATAAAAGCATCTGCAACTGAGTTTTGTTATTTCTGTTTAACAATTTTTCCTTCCAGTCAGGTATACAAAAGAATCTTTATATGCAATGATGATTGAATAGGGCATTGTGTGCCTGGAAAATTTTTTTCTAATGAAAAAAGACATTTTGAAATCTGAATACATATTTTATCCAGTACAATACTTGCTTATCTTATTGTTTTAATTATTTTTCTAATTCTATAAATTTTACATTTCTGTTAAATATTTCACTATTAAATAACCAAGGTGTTACAGAAAATTTATTTGGTATTATAATAGGGAAGAGTTCTGTAAATTGTGACTTTACAGGTCTTTTTCATCAGTGTTATCTTTAATACTTTCCAGGCACTGAGACTCAGACATGCAGAGCCCATTAGTCAGCTTCTGGGATTGGCCATATCTCCTAATGCTGAAACACTTATTTTCTCATTTTCATAAATACAACACTAATGATTCTTCCTACAAGGATAACCATCTTTCTGTCACATTTCTGTGTCTATAGGCAGTCAAACTGGAGTCAAAATGTCTTAGAAACTGAGTCAAACTGTCTTCCAAGGCAAAGTAATTAGTTTAATATACATTTGCTTTTATACACATGTATATATATATTTAAATTTCAGAGTATTTTTTATCCTACAGTTCTTTTCAAGTTTCTTATGATAATATCTCCTCATCTTTTTAACAAACATCTACTTTCACATACAGATGGCACTAAACTTCATGAGATACTGTTTTCTTTTGGGAAAGGAAATAAAAAAAAAAAATTACATGTAGCAAAGGCTCTTAAGCTTTTAAAATTGTTAAAGTTCTGGTTTTGTCACAGTTTTTGTGACCAACGTTCCTCCCCAACCCCACTCGAAAAAAAAAATAATCAACATTATTTAATATATATTCTAAATAAATACAAATGTATTTGCCTGTTACTGTTGTTTGCTTAAGCCAACAATTTGGTGGGGTTGTAATCTTCGCTAGCATTAACATGCATTGAAATTGACATAGTGAATGTACAGAATAGGACATAAGACATTAGTCTTTAATTTCAATTAAAGTCAAGCCTGTTATGTAGTAACTGATAGAATGAAATATATCCAGGGGTTTCTAAAGAGGCATTTGTCTCCATTAAAGAAAGATCCAGAAGGTTTTCATTTTGTGCAGCTGAACAATGAACTGGTGATGATTATATATCTGACGATTTTCTTGGCAAGTTACTAAAAGCATTACCCTCCTACCTGCATCAGAATTAGCTACTTGCAAGGATGCATTAGTTGCGTAGCCTGACTACTTGAATAATGATGATCTTAAGTATGACCATGAAATTGCAATACCTTTGTATTTCGTAAAGAAAGAAAGAAAGAAAATTGTTAACAAAAATAAGACCATGGATAACTTCAGACCTTTGTTATTTTGTATGTGTTATTTTTCTTTTTCTGAAGAAATATGCACTTTAATTTTATGCACTTATATGCATTTAATTTTATGCACTTTAGGGTCATAATTAATTTCATCCACAAATTGGCTTCTAAAATACAGCAGATTCATCATTCTCTAAGAGTGTCTGGTTACGACCATGTTAACAATTTCAGATGTGAATATCTGTGGACTGAATGTAATAGTTCATACAAAGGTATCTAATAGTTTTTGAGGTTTCTTGTAAAATCTACGCAAAATCTATCAGCCCCATATGGCTGTCTCAGAGAATTAAAAGTAGGTTGAATGTCTCTGTGTAATGTATGTTTCACTTAAGGTTCCATAATATAATCCTTAATTTACATTTTTAATCATGAGCTTGATCTCAGACTTCCTGCTATTGTCCCTGCAGACTTTGCTCTCTATTCTCTGATAAGCTTAAATAAAATTATTGGAGAGAGTCATAGTTGACTTATTGAGAAGTCAAGATTTTGTGCCAATATATTTGAATCTTAAAATTAAAAATGTTGCCTGTGTTTAGGCTTCAGTCTTTCCTCAGAGAAATTTCTTAAAAATATATTTCAGTTTTCCACATAATAATCTTCAAATTCCTTCACGACTTGCTATTCTATCTAGACATATTTTCCTGAAAAGTATCCTTGATTAGTACTCTGTTTTATTTTATGTTTCCTGATAATTTCTTTTCTAGTAGTTATAGAGTCATGGGGTCCGTTGAAGAACAGAATGGGCATTTAAATTTCAAGTGTGTGTCTATAACCTGTTCCAGATATCTACTGCATTGGCTAAAATAACAGTTAACTGTTAAAGAAAAGTCTGCAAGAACACTTGTTGCTTCCTTTAATCTGTTTGAACAAGATTAACATAAAATAGCTCATATTAGTTTCAAGCTCAGTTTTGTTTGATTATTTTATGCATTAATTTGAGGATTTGATAATTTTAATTTATTCACTTGATGATTCAGTCTTTAACGTGAACTTATTTTGACTTTGGTTCTATTCAGTACCACTGTGTCTTTAATTAATTAACTTAATAAAGTTATAGTAAACTACAGCAACTAAATGTTTCCTCTGGTGTGGTTTTCTATCAGATCAAGATTGTTTCTGACTTTTTTCTCTCCTCTTCTGCCTGTGTGGCATTTTTGTCCTTTATTAAATGTACTTTTACAGAGGAGTCACCAACTTTGCTGATTGGCTCAACTTTGGCCTGTGGTGGGTCTGCTGCAGAACTGGCTGGAAGTGGCTCTGTCTGGGACAAGGCAGACTCTGACCTCAGAGAAGCCACCCCTGCAGCATCCACCCTGCAGCCCTCCCTGCTACCAAAACCTTGCTGTGTAAACCCAATACATAAAACAATCCTGGAAGTTTCTGGTGTAGGATTGATGGTGATTTCCTGACAAAAGGAATTGACATGATTGAGGAGCTGACAAGAGGAGATACTACACTAGACCTGTTATTCACAAACCAGAAAGGACTGTTTGATAGTGTGAAGGTTAAAGCCAGCCTTGGCTCTAGTGGTCGTGAGATAGGTAGTGCACTTCAGGATTGTGATAGAGAGGAAGAAGGTTAATAAGAGAGTGTGTTATGGGACGTTCTTGAAATAATCTGAAGGGATATGGTCCTGGAGAAAAGAGGGATCTAGGACAGCTGATTGATTTTCAAGGATCATTTCCTTCAAGCTCAAGAATGGTCCATCTCAATGAGCAAGAAATCAAGCAAAGGTAACAGGAAATATGCATGAATTATTGAGGAGCTCCTGATTAAACTCAATGTAAAAAAGAAGCATAAAATATATGTAAGGGGGTATAGGTGACCCAGGAGGAATACACAGATGCTGTCTGAGCATGCATAGGTTTGAAACGGAAAGCCAAAACCCATCTGGAGTTGAATCTAATGAGGGATGGGAAAAGCAACAAGGGCTTCTATAAGCATACATGCAGCAAAATGAAGGTGGGGAAAAATGTGGACCCATTGCTGAATGAAGCAGGAGCCTTGGTGGCAAAGGGTATGGAAAAGGGCGAAGTACTCAAAGCCTTCTTCATCTCAGTCTTACTGGTAACACCAGCCTTCAGGAGTCCCACACCTCTAAGAGCATAGGGAAATTCTAGAGCAAGGAAGAATTGCCCTCAGTGCAGATGGATGAGTTTAGGGAACATTTAAACAAACTGGATATAAACAAATCCATGGGGCCATATAGGATGGACCCACAAGTGCTAAGGGAACTGGCTGATGTCACTTGAAGGCCCACTCTCAATTATGTTTGAAACAACATAATGATGGGAGGGGTGAGTCCTCAGATCTGGAAGAAAATAAATGCCAATTCAATCTTCAAGAAAGGTAAGAAAGAAGATCCAGCGACTGCAAACCAGTGAGCATCACCTTGATACTATGAGGAGGCCCATTTCAACCTCAGTTGTTCTGTGATTGTATGACTCTAAAGATTTAAGTTAATGAATTACTCAGAGCAGTGCAGTTGTTAAACTAATAACCTTTTAGCCTGAAGGGAATGAAAAAATTAACCTCTCAGGAAATATGTAGTTAGTTCAGGAAATAATTATTCAGAAAGGGAAGTAGATATCAATTTTAATAATTAAAGCTTGTAGCAACATTTTCATCATGCAACATTCTGAAATTTTTGGTGTAAACAGAAATATACTCCTACCTCATGAAAAATCTCAAAGTGAAAAAAATTGAACTATTTGGAAGCAGTTACTTCAAGAACTATGTGGCAACCGAAAATGTTTCTCCAGCGTCACAGTTTTGAATGCAGTCACATTCCACACATGTACATTTTGAGAACCTTTATTCCTTTCTGGTAGGTCCAGCAACAAGCTGGTCACTTATATATTTGTCTTTCAGCTTTAGGAGCAAGGAAGCAGAATAACTCTGCCACTTCACTGCTATTTTAACCATTTCACAAGTATGATTATTAAGCCTCCTCTCCTGAAAAATACCACTATGTGCTATTTTATTGCAGTTACATATACTTTGATCCTTCACCTTGTCAGTTAAAATAGTATTGTCAACTGTTTACTGTTCCTTTTTCTCAACTTTTCAGCTCTTTCCTTGTTTTCTTTTATCCATTGAGATATGAAGAGCAGATTTCATATCTCAAAGGATTTTCTAGTTCTTTGGTTAAGTTTTAGTGCTTTTTGCCTTTTTATTGAGTTGTTTACATCCTTAGTTGTGTTACAGTATTTCTTGGTTTTGTTTGTTCATTCTGCTTTAATAACATTCAAATGTTTTCACATGTATTCTAAAATGTTATGAACTGAACAGTTCACTATATACTGGTTTTAACTCTATCAAGATTTTTTTATAGGTTTTTAACAATATTGATAAAATCTGAAAGCCAGCTTGACAAAAGCATTCCTCGGTGAAATATAGGTTGTCAGTTTGAAAGTGTGAAATACATTCCTGTAAAGGCCATGCAGAATTTCGTCTTTCATTCATAAGGAATAAAAATGCAATGTTTTAGTAAGCTCAGTTCAGTTGCTAAGGCACATACTTTCATATAATTTTAAAAAAGCAGCATTCAAATATGGTTATTTACATTTCTAAATGTTTGTTCTGAAGTGATTGAACAATGGCAATTTGTCTCCTGGCTGATTCCTCCTACAGGAAGAAAACTCATTAGTCTGTATCTGCGTATATTGTTCTAGAGTGCAATCTTTACTTTCAATAACTGGTAGTAGTGTTCTATTTAAGAAGGATAAAGAGTGAGATTTTGGGAATAAATCAATAATGATATGGCAAATTGTTATTTTTTCATGATGGCATCTTAACAATTTTTTTTGGAAAATCCAGTTCACTGACCTCAGACTGGTCATTTTGGAAAATATATTTTTATATGTGAACATATATTTCAATTTGCTTGTGACAGATATTTGTTTGTGATTAAATATTTTGTTCTGAGGCTATGAGCCACTTCTTGGAAATCAGAGCCTCATCGTGTGTAACAGATCTGTGGGAAAACAAATGCCATAACCCCAAATGTCTTCCCTTCCTTCTTCTTTCCTCCAGCTGTTATTTCTTAGCACAACATCCTATGGTATGGGATATCCCTTTGGTCAGTTGGGGTCAGCTATTCCAGCTGTTCCTCCTCCTAATTTCCTGTACAGCACCATCCTACTAACTGAAGAGGACAGAGTGGGAAAAATAAAAGGCTTTGACTCTATGCAAATGTTGCTCATCAATGACAAAATTGCCATTCTTTTATCAACACTGTTTTAGTAACATCCAAGACACAGAACCATATGTGCTACGATGAAGAAAATTGACTCCATCTCAGCCATACCTAGTACATCAGCCCATTCTAAAATAGGCATGAAGGTTGAGTTTCAGCTGTACAAACAGAAGTGTGTAGTGACATGTAAAATATTTGAGCACATCATGAGTGACCTTCTATATGCTGTTTAAAATGCTGAATGGCTCTCTGAGGCTCTCAGCTAGTGCTATGCAGGCATCTTTGCTGACTTCTAATATCTTTAATTTTACCAGATGTGTGTTAGGTGATTTAATTCCACTACATAAGTCCCCATTGTAGTAGGCTGGTCAAAAGATGTTTTTAGAACACTCCAAAAACACAGTAGAAAAGTGAGTCACACATCTTACTTCCTAGATATCCTTCTACCTCCTTACTTTATTGATCAGTTGTAAGTGTTCTGCAGGCCTTGTTACCTGTAACTGAGAGCTTTATCTTAAGAGAAGAATGTAGATATGTTAATGAAGTGATCCTGACTATAACTTGAACTTTAGTATTAGTAACCAAATCATTATTACTTTCTCTTTTTTTTAAGATTCCCTTTAAAAAGGTGATCTCATTCAGAGAAGCAATGTATACCTTTTCTTAAATTCAGGATCAATTTCAGGGTTTTTTTTAGCTGATTTATGATATATGTTTCCTTACAGAAATGATTCAGCTTGTCTCCAAATTTCAATTTTGTATGGGAAGAAGAATTCTAAATTTATTCTTATGCACATGGTCAAAATTATGCTATATTGTGTGCTCAGTTGCTGCATATGGAATCTTCAGGCAACATAAATTTAATTTTGATGTGTATTTATTAGTATTTGTTGGAGTTTTGAGAATACAAGATAAAAAGAGACTTCCTACTATACAAATTCAGTATATTGATAATTCAGTGGTATAAAAATTCACTATAGCAAAATAACATGAAAGAAAAATCTACTGAACATCTTGTTTGCTATGATTTTGAAATTTAAAAAGTAGTTTTGCTTCAAGCCAATATTGAGAGCATTTTATGTCAGCTTAAGTATTACGTATTATTCATTAAGAGCTGATTTACACACAGTGAAAACACAAAGTAAAAGGTAAAATAGCCATGAGGTAATCCTGCTTCCTTGAGTCCAGCTTGATTAAGAGTGATAGAGAAGCAAACAAAGAACACAGGTAGGAATTAGAGAATTTGAATATTTTATATAGTGAGGGCTTCATTGCAAGACCCCTTCCTTTTAGTCTGATAAAAAATAATGAAGACTATTGAAATAATATCACAAGATATTTGGATGAACAGAGTGGCTTAATATAACATGGTTTTCTTTGCTTTACACTTCCTAGAAGATGAACAGTTTACAGATGGAGACAATATGATGGTTCAGGCTAAGCTTTGGATCCTGGACTTCGTGTACTAGATGCATATGACTGAGTAATGAATCATTAGTTCTACTACTCTAGCTGATAAAAATACAAGGAAATGGACTTGGACACAAATACCACCAGCTGTTACATTCTAGTATCCTTGGTAGGAATTAAGAAAATGATGGTGAATTAAATAAACAAGTAAATAAATATAACAGAGAAGCAGTAGAAGTAATGTAATTTAAGTTTCCAGTTTCTGGACGGACCATTTAGAAGTTTGATTTAAAACTCCTGAAGTATCTGATGTCTTTAGGAGTTACATTCTACAAGCTGTAATACTAAGCAAAGGTTGCTCATGAGGGCTATTTCTGAAATTCAGTCCTCTCAAGTGTGGTAGGATTCTTCATCAGGAGCATGAGTAGTAGCAACAAAAGCAGTCCATGACAGAGCTGTTGCTGACCTTCCTTCTCTCCTTTCTTTCTCCAGTACATACTCCTGGGTGCATTCTCTTGGGTCTTATTTGGAACTCTTGGTTTGCTGAGCAAGCAAAGGAGAAGGTTTGTGTTATGGGTTGACCCTGGCCAGCAGCTAAGTACTCACAGGGATGCTTGCTCTTTCTGCTACGCACAGAGGGATGCAGGAGAGAATAGGAAGAGGAAAAACGAGAAAACTTGTGTGCTGAGATAAAAATTATTTACAAAGTGAAAGAAAAAAAGAAGAAAAAACAAAGAAGTCACACAAAGGGAATTACTCACTGCCTCCCACAAGCATAATGATACTCAACCAGAATCTGAGCAACAACTACCTCAGAAGACAAACACTGTCCACACTTTTTTTTTTTTTTTTAATTGCCGAGTATGATGTTATACACCAAGAGTTACCTCTCTGGAAGGGGGCAGAGTGAGAAACAGAGAAAACATTGATGCTGTTTAAGCACTGTTCCAAATATTAATAATCTTGATTTAATTATAATTAATGATGATAAAACACTGGTCTGTTATCAACATAATTTAAGTCACCAATCCAAAACATAATATCACGTGGCTTGCTTTGAATAAATTTAACTTTGTTCATCCAAGCAAGACCCAGTACAGTTTGAAATCCGTATTCCCAATCCTGAAGAAATTTGAATCCAAGTAAAGAATTTCAGTCATCAGCCATTATTGCCATCTTTCCTTTGATTGACTTAGAAAGATAATCTCTAACTTACCTTTTTTAGTGCAAAGCTGCCATGCAGCTGTGAGTGCAATGGTTGCAGGGCTAGTAATTAAGTATAAGTGTGATTCCAAACTAATGAAATACAAAACTGCTTTCTAGATTGTTGCATAACCACTGCTTAACATATGTACATAGTCCTACAAAGGCTGTTTCCTACAATGTTATTTACTGACTGCTTAATGTAAGTGAAAAAATAGTACTAGAAAGAAAATAAAATAATTAGGATTGCAGTACTTTTAGTCTGTATTCAAATTAGGCTACTAATCAGCCAAAATTTGTGAACTTCACCAAGTGGAAGGTAATATAATTCACTTGGCTGTGAAGACGGGAATTAAAGTCTCTACTCTAAAGACTGCTTATGTGTCTTTTTCCTGTTCTTAAAAAAATAAAATAAAATAAAATAAAATAAAATAAAATAAAATAATAAAATAAAATAAAATGAAGTTATAAAAAGAAAGAACAAGCTCAAGGACTTCCCATTTTCAGAAGAATGACAAAATCTTTAGGCTATAGAGCCATGTTTTCTTTTCTTTGATGACTCTGGATCAATTAATTTTGCTGTTTTTTTCTCATAGGTAAGAAACCACAAGGAAGCTGAAGCATCACTCTTTACACTAATATAGGTTTGATACCTTAACAGAGCATCAAATGAAGACTAGACAGAATGGTAGTACAAGAGCCTCCCAGGTGCCTGTTTTGAGGCAAGTGAATTGAACTTTTAGCTTCTTAATGATTAAACCATTAAATATATAGTCAAACTTTGAAAAACGCAGAACTGTTTGAAATCCAGGTTTTAAAACACAGGTGGCTTACAACAGTTTATGTACTGTAGATCATCACACCTGGCTTCTCATTGACCCCTAATATAGTAGGCAACCAAATCCCACTATTAGTAGTTCTACTAACTGAAGAGAGTGTTTGTAAATATTACCTATATTGTAGCTAAACATGAATTAACAGATTTGAATTAAGTATTTTCTTTTGGAGTTAGAACCTAAAATTTATTTTGTTCAAGAATTAGATCTTGATTTTGGTATCTAAAGCTGGATAGCTTGTGCTGCTTGATATTTCAGTGGTTATTCTCCTGGATCTCCAGCTGTCAATCTGGAAGTTTGAATGTCTTCTATGTCATAATTTTCAGTCTCCTTCAGTTACCTTACATAGACCGAAATATTTCATATATCACTATGAGATACTTAAGGCAAAGAATGAAGAACAGAAAGACAAAAATATATGCTGTATTCTGTTGCAAATTATGTGACAATCTTATTTCCTGTATACTGACTGTTATCATTTTCACACCTGCAGAGTTTAGTTAACCAGCCTTCACTGTGATACTGCCATGATGTACTGTTATTTGCACCTAAGTGTTTGTATTTGCCAGAGACCATATAGGAGATACTTAAACAGCAGCATGTAAAATTAGATGAGATGCCTATGCTTAGGCATATGAATCCCACCCTTCTGTTCCAGTTATCATCAAAGGAGTGAAATCGCCACTTATACTTCTTCATTTCATTGTAGACATTGAAAGTTAGATTAGTTTAATGCTGTCCTAAAGGCTTTATCTTGCTACTATAGCAGCAGAAGTATATCACGTAATACTTAGAAAGCATTTGACGTGTTTGCAGAAAATGATTATCAAATTATTTCTCACATCTTCTTTGCATGAAGATTCACTGAGACTGAAAATGTGCAATCATCAGTCAGGGAACTATATAGACAAAAATTCCACACAAACTCATTATAATTAATGTGAAAATTCTGTGTTCTGTTTTTCCTTTTTTTTTTTTTTTTTTTTGGAAATAAAACAGGTTTTGAAACATTTCTGTTTGCCACTAAAAGATCTCACAACCCAGTATAGTAAAGTTTCCAGATCTTCTCCACATGCTTAATACATAAAAATTTGACTGAAATTTTCTGTCATTTGCCAATTTCATGAAGCATTTTCTTAAATCCAAGTGCTTCCAGATTTTCTGGGGAACATAATTTCTAGGAGTATTAGCTTCCAGAGCTACAAAAGACTGAACATTGAATTCTCTTTGAACAATTGGATAATGAGATTGGGTTTTATCTGTTGTGAAAGATTTTTTTTTTTTTTTTTAATTGCTAAAACCTTAAAAGTTCAGCTTGATCCTTTCATTGACCCACAGGTGTGAACCAATAAAGATCTGCCTTGGGCCTTGATTTGTTTGGGGTAGCTGCAGAAGAAAGCTGGAGCTGTGATTGTCTTTAAGTTTCTCTGCTTTGCCCATCATAATCAGAAATCTTTATAATCCATTAGGACTTTTTTTTTTTTTCCCCCTGTATACAGTCTATCCTCAAAACTTTAGGGGCAAGATCCTGTTCAGAACCAAACTAGCCAAAACTTAGATGTTTACATGTAAGTAAGTTTTGAATATTCTAGTGCCATATGAGATTTCTTAGAATCCTCTCCCTACATGAGAAATTTATTGTAGAATCAATTCATTTGCCTGCTAACAAGTGTCCAATGTGGATACATAGGGCAATTCAGATGATCCTAGATATCTGTCACAGTTTAATCACAGCTAGCAATCAAAACAATGATAGCTTCTTGCTCACTCTTCCCCCGCTCCCCCAAATAGGGGAGAAAATCAAAAGGGAAGGGAGAAAATTCATGGACTAACATAAAAACAGTTTAATTAAAAACCCCAAAATGCACTACTATTAGTACTACATATAAATAGAAATAGAATATAAAATAAGTGATACTCAGTCAAGGATATCAGTCAAGGTCTTCCCCATCTATGCCACCATTCCTATCTGGCTCACACTTCCAGACAGAGAGTCCAGAAAGACCTTGGTCTCCCAGACAACAGCTAACAGTAAGTTGCATTCTGTTTGTTCCAACTCAAAACCACTGGAAAGTTACTTGAAGAAAAACATTAATTCTGTTCTAGAGTGTTATCTTATTGTTCTCAAACCAAATCCAAACAACAACTGTGCCAGCTACAAAAAAGAGAAGTTTCTAACTGCATGAAGAAAATTAACCGAATTTCACTTAAACCAGCACAATCTCTATTAGAGAGGAGAAATTTACTATACTCCTTAGAATTTTATGAGCTCCATCTCACCATGTTCTCTTAATTTCCTCTGGTGTTTCCTTCTTAGCACTTTCCACATTCAACTTTGAAAAATGAGCAGGTAGCTGGTATGGTTATAAAATACCAAGCAGTTGGTTGTGCAAAAAGGAATCAGCAATTATATATATATATATTTAATAGTAATAAATAGAGTTTCTGCTTGTTCTTTATTAACTTAGAGGCAAGAGGGTATTTTTATTAATGTGAGAAAACACTGGTCATCTAGGCTGCAGTCAACATAAACCTTGTTGCAGGAGAACGAGTAAACTGAATAGCAAGGCACCATCTTACCAAACTCAGTCTTAACCCTAACTACTTTGTTTAACCTCATTTTTAAGAAAGTTTTGCACCCCATTCTGATGGTTGGAAACTCTTCTAATTTTCAAGAACATAAGTGTTAACAAAAAGGCAACAGTGAGAAGAACTGCATTCTTTATGCTTCCTTGTTGCTGCAGATGGCATTGTCTCTCTCTGAGTAGCTGTCTTTGGCAGAAAACATTAAATGCCTCTCCATACATATACTGTATAACTGACATTATTCTGATTATGTATGTTTCTAGAGGTGGTTTATCATACAGAAGTTAAATTAAGGATGCAGGGAATGATTGTGGAGGTGATTGAACAATTTATATTTTTAAAATATACTGATAAATACAAGAACTGATCACTAGCTTTCTCCAAATAAGGATCTGATTGAACTCTTAGAAAATGGATATAGAGTCAACTAGATTACATGAAGTTCATTTCTTTTGTTTACCTAGTATATGCGTACATGCTGTCTTTTAGTGTTTCTGTTCAGAGGATTTAATTTTTTGTTTCAAACTCCATTATTTGCGGTGTGCTCAGAAATATTGGTGGTATCATTCTGCACACTGTTTTCCTCTTCACAATAAACCCTTGTATTCTTGTCAAAAAGTTCAGTGGAGTTTCATGCTCTCCTCAATTTTATTTCTTGAGACTACTAGGAGACTACTTAGGTAAGCCAGTTCATTTAAAATAAAAGTGCATAAAACAGTAAACCAAGATTGGTAAATATGTGAATGATACTCATTGGACTAAAAAAAAAAAAAAATCAGTCTTTCATTGTTTCTACAATCATGACTACTTAAAAACAAGATTTAGAAATTATTAATAAATATGTGATGTAAATATTTTATGAATTTTTTGGTATTTATTAGATTTAGGTGAGAAATAACTATTGAATGATGGAATAGCAAGTATTCAATTAAGAAACTGACATTTCATCATTAACTTACAGTAGCTACGGCAGGTATCTGTTTCATCTAAAAACATAAAAATTTCAGAATAATTCCTATTTCACTTCTGAGCAATGTAGTGAATATTTTTCCCACATATCAATAATTAATTCTGATGAATGTGGTGGAATGAATTATAAGTTGAATTAACAACAGAATAAATCTGAAAAGCTGTACAAAAATATTATGCACATTTAGTGCTGTTTTGCTGAAAATCTTTAGACAGCTCATTATATTGCGAGTTCTGTTTTAAATAAAATATAATGAAGATAAGCTTCCAGAAAAAGTCTTCTTCATTCCAAAAAAGTTTTGTTTTCTTTTGGTACTTTCATAAAATTGTTCACAACCACAGTATCAGTTGTTAGGATGCCTCCATTTGGTTATGAATAACCAAGGACATTTGCACTAACAAAGGTGCAGAAGGTTATCTGAAGCTTCCATCCTGCAATGTAAACCAGTCCCTAATAATCGGATAAAGTATTGAAAATAATACGCAACGTGCTGCTCACACTTACAAAATTCTTGTGCACTATTTTGAGAAACCTGCACAAACACCTCATATAGGAAATTCTTGATGTTGCAGGAATGTTAGTAAATGCAACCATGCCTTGGAACTTAAGGTTTGACTTATATCCACTGAACTGCCATAGTGTAATATAAAGAACGTGCACTCATACCAGGCAAGGTGCCTGACCCTTTGATCCATCTGTAGCCAGCAACATGGACTCAGAGAAAATAGGAAACTCATTCCAATTGTCACCGTGTCTGAGTCCTGGCTGATGGTCTATCTTTCACACATAGTAGTACCATCTCAAGCACAACCATTTGCACCATGTTGGAAGTCATGTGATTTATTTCCAATGAGGGACTATTGATTACTGTTTTCACAGCCTCTTCCTATTATGGTAATGATTTGCATTTTAAAACATGGAGTCTTCTCTAATTTTTGTATTACAATGTATAAATAAGGTCTTAAAATGCAGTCTTATACCTTGCTTCCAAATTCAAAAGATTTAAAAAATATTTTCCTTCCCACTGCTAGATAATACACTGACATTTTCTCCTTTACTTTTGGCTTAGTGTCTCTTTTATCCTTAAATAATTATCAGTGTTCCCTCCAATACTGACCCATTGCTGCGTATCTTACTGGATCTCTTCTGTGAGAATCTGGACACTGTGAAAATTGTTACTTTCATCAGCCTTGACTTTTCATTTAAAAAAATAAACTAAAGGTATAGCAACTGATTTTCAAGTATCTAATGGGAAGGTATGAAGAAGTCAGACTCTCCTCAGAAGTGCACAGTAATAGAACAGAAAGCAATGGATGCAACTTGAAACATGAGAAATTCTGATTAGCTGACTTTTTTTTTTTTTTAATTTTCATTTGTTTGTTTGTTGTTTGGTGTGTTTGTTTATTTATTGGTTTGTTTGTTTCATCATGAATGTGGTTAAATACTGGAACATGCTATCCAGAGATGCTGTGGAACCTCTTTCCTTTGAATTCTCAAGACCTGACTGCACAAAGGTCTAAGAAACATCTTTTTGGACCTTTTTCAAGCAGCATTGTGGACTGGATGACCTGTAGGTGTCTGTTGCAACATGTGTATATGTCTGTGTACATGTGTGTGTGCAAAAACAGCACTGGGTCTTCCTATTTTTAACTAACATAAGACCTGTCATCTCAGATACATTATATTTATGAGGTACATGTCTGTATGCCGCAGCCTGTTTTGTATTGAAGTTACAAACATACTTTAAAAGATTTGCTCCAGTCTTAAGTTGTTTCTCGTAAACATTGCCCTCCTTTATAAGGATGATTTTCATCTCCCAGAAGAAAACACTTTCTGTTGTAAGATCAGTTCATCTGAGATAGACTACCCAGTCCTTGGAAATCCAAATGGAGCTTCTCTGTTATTGCTTATTAAGATAACACAATGTGAACTCTTCTTCCCTTCTTCCATCACAAAGGGTATGGGGAAAGCTGAAGTACTCAAATTCGCCTTCACCTTAGTCTTTGCTAGTAGAACTGGACTTCAGGAATCCCAGGCCTTCAGAACCAGAGGGAAAATCTGGAGAAAGGGAGGCTCATTGCCAGTGGGAAGCAGATTTTGGGAACATTTAGCCAAACCAGACATATGCAAGTCTATGGGACCTGACAAGGCACACCTATGGGTGCTGAGGGAACAGGCTGGTTTCTGTAAATTCTCTCTTGAATATCTTTGAAAGTTCATAGTGACTGGAGGAGGTTCCTGAGGGCTGAAACAAATAAAAATACCTTTTTTTTTTTTTCTTCAGAAGGGACAAGAATGTGAATACAGAAAACTGTAGTCCAAGAGGGTGATCCAAAGTACTCAACATGGATTTATGAAGGAGGAATGCCTGACCTATCTGGAAATCTTCTATAATGAGATGACTGGCTTGTGGGACAAGAGGACAGCAGTAGTTATTGTCTGTCTTGATTTTAGTAAGGCTTTTAACACTGTTTCCTATAACATGCTCATACACAAACTGACAAAGTATGGTAAGTGGAGAGTGAGGTGGGCTGGAAACTGGATGAATAGCTGGCCTCAGAGCATTGTGATCAACATTTCAAAGTCCAGGTGGATGTCAGTTAATATTAGGGTTCCCCAGTGGTCAAAACGAGAGCAAATATTGTGTAATATATTCCTTATTCCTGGATGATATGAAAGAGTGCATCACCAGCAGGTTTTCAGACTATACAAAACTGGGAGGAGTGGCTGATACATCAGAAGGACCTGCACTTAGACAAGATTCTCTTGAATTTCAAAAAATGGGAACTGCAGAGTCCTGCCTTTGTGCAATAATAACCACTGGCACCAGTACATGCTGGAGAACAACTAGTTGGAAAGTAAATTTGAAGAGAAGGACCTAGGGGTCCTGGTGGAAAACAAACAAGATGGGCCAGCAATGTTCAGTTTATGAAGTGCAAAATCATGCCAGGCTGCACTGGAATGAGCATTGCCAGCAGGCTGAGGAAGGTGATTGATCCTGCTTCTCAGCACTGGTGAGGCCACATCTGGAATATATTGTGCAGGTCTGGGCTGACCCATATAAGAAAGACATGGACATACTACAGCAAGACCAGCAAAGGAAATTATTCAGGATTTGGAACATCTGATACATGTGGAGTGTGTCATGATTTATTTCATATATTATGAATATTCAAAATGATAAAAGAGGAACTTTCATATAATTAAACAATATCAATATATTGTAGCTGGAAGGTACAGAAGCAATCACTTTTTGTGTATAAAAAGGTGTCTTTTAAAAATGATTACTGTAACTGTCAACAGTATAATGTTTTATGTGACAAAAGAATCAATAACCATGAAAACATCATTCAGTAACCTGCTCAATACTTCAGACAGTGAAACAATGTAAATCATGTATTTGCAAATATTGTCTTCTGCACTAGGTGCCTCATTTAGCTATAAACTTGCCACTTCATAACTAGAAATATAATTCTTTGTTTATTTAAAACCTGACAGTGATTATTCTTTATATAGATAAATATTTGGTAACTAAAGGGAATATTTAGGAGGAAAAAAAAATCCAGCTTATTTATTTGAGGTTGTTTTTCATTCGTTAAGTCCCCACTTAGAGTGATCAGTTACATTGACTAAAAATAGCATATAGTCAACACATGGCCAAAAAGTGGCTGATTCATGAACAGAAATTAAAACTAAAATAGTGAGATAATTATTCTGAAATGATCAATTTCGTTACATATGCCCTGTTTGGTTTAGAGTGGCCATCCTTTTTGAGGGAAGCTAATAATTTTCTATCCAACTACATTTATTGCCACAGATTAGAATGAGAAAAATACAAGAAAATACCTACCTTTCAGTCTATTAATTTGGACTAATTGTAAATGTACTTAGCTTTTGCTTTTATTTGAAGAATTATTGAAGACTGTTTATTGTATAAACAGGCAGGAAGCATTTTGTATTACATCTTTTGGTTCCACTTTGACTACAATTTACTTACTAATGTCTTGAAGTTTGGTTTCTAAATATAAAAACAGATAAATGTGTAAAAGTGCTCTAATTAATAAATTACCCCTGACTATTATAACAAGCACTTGAATCACTTATCTTTATTCCAATAAAGTACCTATAATCCAGAATTCTAATATATAAGATGGAAAATATCTGCCTAGATCTATTCACTTAGGTGGATGATTAAGTCACAGTAATGCTCTTTGCATGTAAATGATGCGTATTTCTGAATTACATTGGTATACAAGTGAAGGACAACAGTGTTAAGTAATTTTAAAAAGGATGGAAACAGAACCACAAGATATAATCCCTTACTGTCCCAAATGTGTAGTACTCAATAAGTAATACTTCTGATGGTTGTGTCTGGTTTTAAGAAACTGGATTTCTTTAGTTTTCTATGTAAAGGTTTTTAATGACCATAACTACTGTTGTAAACAAACAGTTACCTCTGGCGTACAGACATCAGTATTTTTGATAAAATAATCTATGTATTCTGAAGATGATCATGGAGACATAGGATCACTTATAAAATGAAACTTGACAGTGACATAACCTAGGAATAAGATTGGTTTCTCTGAACAAGCAATTTGAAACTGTCCAAAACCAAAAGTGGTATTTAAAAAGAAATTTCACTTTGTGCGTAAGTACTCGACTCAGATGAAAGGGATTATGTGAAATTCTGGAAAAGATAGTCAGTCGTAGCCAAACTGCCAGAAAATGAACCACACAGTCAAAAGTCTAAAAATGCTATAAAGGGTTACAAAGTTCTCAAATATACAAAAGTAACATTTTATCCAGTGGGAACGTGAATGGGTGGAAATGCAACCCGTCACGTATATCCACAGTGAAGCTACATTGAGGGAACATGTGTAGGCTCTAAAGGCAATGCAAAAAAAATCCAGGACAAAGTAATTGGTTTTCAAGACCTGTTGACATAAACAGGAATCTTTAAGATTGCATGTTGGATGGGGCTAATAAGAAATTCAATTCCTTTCTGCAGCTGCATAAGTCACTACCTTAAGAAACTCAGCCAAAATAAATTTTATTTTATACAAAGGCTTCTAGTCTGCTAAATAGAAATATGTCAATAATTTCCTATCCAAGTAGTCACTGTTTCTTTCTCATTCAGTATTAACTGTATGTGGCAACTAGAATATTTCAAATAAGGAGTAAAATACTGATGTTATGACATTACTTGATTTTCATAATACTTCAATACCTCCCGCTAAAATATATTTTATATTAATAAGCACATTGGAACTAATCAGGAGGATAATATATTATTAATATAATTTGGTGAAATTTCTTAAATAAAAAGGGGTGACACTTAGACATATTGACCTCATTTTGGTTAAGAGTTAGATCAGAATACACACTTAATTGAACATACTCTTGTTATATGAAAACAATACCTGCCAAATATCAAGGATAGTTTTAGTAATTAAGTCACACAATTTCTTATGTTCATTTATTTGAAGGAATAGAAGGCTGTTTCACTTGAGAAATGGATTCCCATCTTGTTTCAGTTAACTACTTGGGATAGTGAATTGGGTTTCTTTTATCACAGTTCTGATTTTGTTCTTTATTTTAGTACATTTCCTGGTCACCGAGATACATCAGGTCAGTAGCATCTGAGCACTTAAACAAGAAAGTAGTAAATACTGTAATGCTAAGTATATGGTAGATATATTGGGCTTTCATCTCATAGTAGCTGCACTGAAATCAAGAATATAGCCCTAATGCCATCAGAGCATTCTAGATTTTATTAAATCAATTATGTAAAGTTTTGGTTTTCCAGAGTTAAAACAGTGTGAATAATCCCATGGCATTACAAGATAAATCTTTCTTCCTCAGTTTTGTTACAAAGCTTTGCCACAGCTGCTGGAACCCTCCAGCTCACACCTCAAGCAACCTCCTGTCCCACCATGCGCATGTCAGATGCACTGATTTTTCTCTGCTAGTTCAGTGCATTGAGCCTGAGACTGCCTGTGCATTGCATGTGGCTTCACTCTCACATCAGGAGCAAAACCAAGATGATACTTTAGAAGAAAACAAGGTGTTCTCTGGCAGAACAATGAGTTAAAACCAGATGATAACAAAAGAGGAGTACTCTTTTTTACCCTGCAGAGATGGAGAGTTAGTGCCAGGTGGCTTCATGTGGCTTCAAATTCCACGTTTTCAACAGCAACATAATCATACTATCAATAATATCCAATATTATGAAATGAACATTGGAGAGATTTTCTGTGTAATTAATTTAAATCTGGGTTTACTTCAAAAAAGAGAAACAACACCTCATACAATCAAGCAACTTTTGGAGACCTCTTTAAATAAGTCAGATTATGCACACATTTGCTTTGAGTAAAGCGGAAAAAAAGTTCTTGTCGTATTTGATATTAACACCCACTCATAAGGATGTGAGTAAATCTGTGTTCCTGGTGTAGTTCTGTCTTAGCTGTTTGTGAAGCCAGAACAGGGATAATCCTTATTTTTTTCTAGTTTTCTTCCTTAGGTTTAAATGTGGGGGGATAATCAGTCACATGCTGTGTTTAAAATCGTAAGTGACACACTTTGGAGAGTGCTTGCAAAGCTGGTTTTTTTATTTGCTATGGCAACATTTGGTTTACATTTTTGATAGATGAAAAATATTGCTTGCTTATGGATGGATGAACAAAAGTGGAGAGACAGTATGGCAAGGTGTGTACACACACTCAGTCACGTCGCAAGAAGAGCCAGAGGCCACAAATGTATTGCAAAGGGCAGGTTTTATTTTAGTTACCTCTCTACTGGGAGATCTCCGAAGTAGAACTTAAGCTCCCAGGCAGAGGTGACACAGTTGGGGATGCAGGCGCTGGTCAGTTCAGCCCTGCTGGAAGATCACTGGGCCTGCTGAGCTCGCCTGTATTTCAAGGCTTCAGGCAGGCACAGCCTCCTGCTCTTTCTCACAACAAAGCAGGGATCTCAGACATAGGGATAAGGTGCCTAGAGTTTCTCACAGGCCTATGTTATCTAACACAGAGGTTCTACTCATCAAGCACACAAGGTCAGTAAAACAACTAGTTTGATGTGTGTGCTTTTTCTACAGACAGGTGCAAGTCACTTGAGCATATTTACATTTAACTAATCTCCTCTCCAAATCTTCCACTATATTCCCATACACAAGGTGAGGGAGATGGGTTGTGTACTTCATGGAGGTAAAGGACATACTAAATTTGGGCTGGGAATTACTATGACTATTTAGTAGTAACTGAAAAAAAAAAATCAGTCTATTTAGTCTATCTTTGCATCTTTATAACACCTTTAGATCTGTGTGTAAATTAACATAAAATAAAACATAGAATCTACAGAAAATGTTGAGAGGAATATTGCCCATATGGCTTAAAAAATAATTAAAAAATCAACAACAGTCAGCAACCTACATTCTGTTAGAGACTCTTTCAAATAGCTCATCTTAGCTTTTGTCTTTCCTATTCCAACCACTCCAAAACCAAGAAAAAACTTATTCCCTTTCCTATGCTGAATTCTGAAGCACCTAATAAAAACATACATTACCAATGAGAAACTGGAATTCTTAAGTAATGTTTTTTGATATTTTGGTGAGACTTAATTTCATTCTTATTTTGTCTTCATGTGAAATACTTGTAGTGTAGAACATCATGTATACCCAGTTACTTGCAGTGTTGTACAACCCTAAATCTGACAGTAAATACTCCTTCTTGTAATGTACAATTTGACTTTGTCTTATGCATCCAAATAATTCCTTAAGCTAAAGTTATCAGACAGTATTACATGTAATAGTAATAGATGTAATAGATATTAATGATCAATGAGTACAGTTTAAAAGTTTGTCTCATTATAAATTTTTTCAACTACAAAGATTGTCAAATAGTTACCTTCTATATTTGTTTTCCAGGAAATAGCATGTTCTTAGGCTTTAATTACATCTTAGTATTTTTCATAGTAAAAAAAATCTATTGAATAGACATTTATTCCAAACTTAGTAGTTATGGTAAGGAAAGAAAACAAAACAAAACCAAACCATAATAATTTCAGTGGGTCAGGAATGCATGCTTACACTTCAGTGTCAATCAATTCTTGAGGAAGACACAAAGAACTGTTTTTTCCCCTCTTGACTATTACATTTTTAAAAATCTATAAAAAGGGAATTCTGTCAGGCAAAAGACCACAATTTTGTTTTTTCTTATGAAACTCAAGTGTGAAAGATGCATTGTCATCACACAAAACCATATAAGAATCAATTAAAAATCCCACTGCAGGTCTCTGTATTCACAAAGAGACGTATTTTCTTTCAAATTGAAAGAGGTATAAACATCATTAACATGCCCATTTGCATCTTCGAATTTGGGATTTTACTTCTTCCATTGTGTCTACAAATGACTGTTCACAAAATTTTGAAGGAGGTTCTTAAGTCTTCCATATCATATAGATAAACTGCAATGGTAAAAAATTGCACAGTATTGCTAACCAGTAAGCACGTGAAGAATATAAAAATCAGTATGAGTGGGTGAACAGTCCTTGTCCAACTGAAACAGTTAAGCTTTGATCACTATACCTCTACCTCCCTGCCCACCCTTATTCATTCACTTTGCCAAGATGTTAAAGAGAAAGCTATGGCAAAATGGAAGATTAAAGTTTATGTCACAAAGTCACTGTACAACTCTTCATTGCTAGCCTTAATACTTACTCAAGAACTGATCTAATTTTTGATTGTAAAGGATAGATTAATCTCCCAGCTAGACAACATGAATATTTTTGTCCCTTTTTTGCATGATTCCTTGTTACTACTGAATGTTCTGAGTCTTACTCATACAGTTTTGATGCACTGAATTTCAGCAGTTGAGTGTCTGTTAGGAAACCAGAATCAGCTTTTTGATTTGCTGCCCAGTCTTAACCCACCAGGGGCTGCTGTAGACTGTGCAATGGACCATGCACCAGCTGGGAATTGCTGGGACCATATGCCAGATGGAATTTTATCCAAAATGCCTATTGCAATGAGATAAGCCTGTTGCATATTTCTCTGTAGTTTAGCCAACAACTGGATTGCATGATCTTCTATGACCTTGTAATCTCAAAAAATGTTCTGTTACGACAAATTATGATTACAGTCTCTGGTTTTGTAATACAAACATTGATAAGTCTTCTCTTAATCAAGAAAACGCATTCATTATAAGAATTAATCAAAATGCTATTGGCTAGAAAAGTAAGAAGAAGGAATTATTCAGAAACAGTAGATGGGAAACTAATAACATTGTCATATTTTGAGAATATGCCTAGATAATGGTTTCTGAACAACCTTTTCTGAATATAATCTGTTGACCTTTGCTGATGACTCAAGTTCTTTATTTTTGAGAACTTCATACATATTCTTCCTGGAGTGATCAGACATGCAGCTGTCTTGAAATATGACTTTATTTTCACCTTTCTGAAAGTTCTTTTTCTACAAATTGTCTTCATATTAGTAACAAGCTTCTCAAAATTAAGAGCATAGAAAATATTTACTTATGCCTGAGGAGGAATAATTTTTTCCTGGAGGTGCTAGCATTTTAGATACTGGAGAAGTAGTGCTTTTAGAAAAAAATAATATGAAAACACTCATAGCAATTTTAGCTTCCCAGAAGCAGCTGTTGTAAATGTATTGTAGTGATCTGCAACTGTTCCAGCCTAACATTTTTTACCCTATTATGACAACTAGTTAGCTTTGATAATACAAGAACATGCTGGCTGCAAAATTTGTATCACCTGGTATTTCATTGTTTATTATAAGTAAAACACATAGACAATTAGCATAGGTCCAGGAGCTGAAGAAAATCATATTGAAAATGTCAGCAAAACACTTCATTCAAAACATAAATCATTTGCAAACAGAACTCAGAAAATCCCAGAGTTAAGTCCAATAATACTATCATCAAAGACTAATGAGTATTTTACTTAATTCAGGTAAATAGGTTTCAGCTTGCAAATTAAAATCCATGCAATGTTGTTATTTCTAATGAATTAGTCCCTGGTTTTTGCTAATGTAATTTTATCTCAGATTCTGTTATTTACCAACTATGAGCCAAACTGTGCCCAGAGATCCTGTTTCACTGTGATTCATTGAATGTGTTACAGCTTTTGTGTAGTTTTAGACCAACACTTAGCCAGTTTCAGAAATTTGTAAAGGTTTAACTTAAAGTAAAACATATTATCATAAAATACAACAGCAGTTTCAAGTTTCTAGTGAAAATCACTGGAACACATTTCAAATATATATTAGTTCTCTGAGTCTTTGTCATTAAAAAATACATAAATATGTTTTACAACAGTACCTTTCTAAATTGAATAAACTATCTATCTATATATATATATATGTATTCCTGAATTTAGGGCCTGATGTACTCTATTTTTTACTGTATTTGGTTTACGTAACAAGATTTTGGTAGCAGCATGGTGGAGCTCCATGAGTGGCTACTGTGAGAAGACAGCAGAAACTGTCCCCATATTGGATAGAGCCAGTGCCAGACAGCTCTAAGACAGACCTGCTTCTGACCAAGGCTGGGTCAATCAGTGACAGCAGTAACATCTCTGGGATGACATATTTAAGAAGGGGTAAAAACTGCAGTGCAACAACACCTGTGAGAGAGGAGTGTGAGTATGTGAGAGAAACAACTCTGCAGACCTCAAGGTCAGGGAAGAAGGAAGGGGAGGAGGTACTCCGGTTGCCAGAGCTGAGTCCCCTGCAGCTCATAGTGAAGACCATAATGAAGAGGGTTGTCCCTCTGCAGCCC
This sequence comes from Streptopelia decaocto, assembly GCF_964273445.1. Lineage (NCBI taxonomy): Eukaryota > Metazoa > Chordata > Aves > Columbiformes > Columbidae > Streptopelia > Streptopelia decaocto. The sequence goes on from NC_138663.1 coordinate 162,498,609, forward strand.
ATGGAGGTTAATCCACCCTTCAGCCTGTGGAGAACCCCACGTCAGAGCAGACGCATGTGCCCAAAGGAGGATGTGACCCCATGGAAAGCCCACACTGCAGCAGATTCCTGTCAGGACCTGTGGACCCATAGATAAAGGAGCCCACACTGGAGTAGGTCTTCTGGCAGGAGCTGTGACCCAGGGGGAGACCCACACTGGAGCAGTTTGTGGACAACTGCAGCCCGTGGGAAGGCCCTCATGTTGGAGAAATTAATGGGGAACTGTCTCACATGGGCAGAACCCCACTTTGGAGCAAGGGAAGAGTGTGAGGAGGAAGGAGCAGCAGAGACAATGTGTGAGAAATGGAATACAACCCCCTCTTTGCATGCCCCTGCACGTCTTAAATGGAGGAGGTAGAGAATTTGGGAGAGAAGTTGAGCTCGGGAAGAAGGAAGGGGTGGTTGGAAATCTCATTATCCCACTCTAGTGGTATTTGGCAATAAATTAAATTACTTTTGCCAAGTCAAGCCTATGAGAGTAATTGCTGAGTGATCTCCTTATCTTCATCCTCAGGCTTTTTGTAATATTTTCTCCCACTGTTCTGTTGAGGAGGGGGAGTGATAAAGTGGCTTGGTGGGGACCTGGCAGCTCGCCAAGGTCAGCCTGCTACATTTAAAAACAAAAAGTTATTTTCTTTCTAGCATATGTTATTATTACCGTTGCTATTTCATTGTTATTGTTATTATTGAAAGAGCAACTGATCTAAGTTTTTTCTGGCCAATATTTTGACAGAGATCTCAGCCATAACCATAAGTCAAAGAACCGATCAGTGTGGAAGCAACAGTTACTATAATGACCCGGAATGCTTGGAAACATCTAATTTCAAGTCTGTGTAATATTTCTTGAGGCTGAAAGAATTAATTTTTTTTCTTTTAATGTGCAGAAGGCTTACTTTCTGCAACTGTTTCGTCAACAACAGTCAAAATTATATTAGGTACCATTACTAAGCAAACCACATAAAAGAAAAAAATAGAAAAAATAGCTGAAAGTCATAGACATCAGCAACCAAGATGAAAGACAAGATATTTCAAACATGAGTGAGGTCATCTTGACCGATCTGAATTTTTATTAGAGATACTTCCTGTTTTACATGATCCAGTTAATTCTTTGCTGTCTAATTGCAGATCACAAATTGAAAAATGAAGTTTTACAGCAGAGACCAGGAAATGAACCTGCAAAATTTTAAGCTTGCTCTTATTTTTGCAAATAGCTAATTCCTGTCTTGTTTGTATGTACATAAGAAAAAAAAACAAAAACAAAAACAAAACAAAACATAAAAAACCATAATGGTAACCATCAAGCTGTTACTGAATTATTCAATACAGTTTTATTTTATGTAGTAGTTCCCAACACATACAGTTTATGGACCATCTCTTCATAAGTGAAAAAAAGCAAAGCAAGATATGAGAAAGGTGTGGTAAAAGCACAGCTTCAACATGAAGTGGAAGACCATAATTATTTTGTTTGTTAGATTACTTTTCCTGAGATGGGAAAGGTCTCTTTTCTCATGGAGGCTGAAGTGGTGCCAAAAAGCTACATGTAGGCAATTGAGATTTCTGGCTGCAATCAAAACCTAGAGGTAGGTGTGGGCATTAAAGATGTTTTACCTTGAGATGCAGTAAGACTTATGTATGCTTAAACAGAAATCGCAGCAAGACTTTTTTTGGCAGCAAGCTTGTTGTCTTCTATGTGTATTATTCTCACCAAGGTGATTAATGGCAGATTTTCTCAGTCACGATTGCCACAGATCCATGGGTTTTCTTCCAGGTGGAAGTACTCACAAATCTATTTAATTTGAAATGTTGTTTTTTTGTTTTTTTTTCTTTGTGATTTCACATTTAATATTAGAAGTTGGCCATTGATAGCTACAAAAAGCAAATGATGGATAAATGTATTTTGTATATTGAAAAATCGGAAGTCAAATATGAAATGTAATAAAAAAATAGAACTTATTCCATGTTACACTGAAACTGTATGAATTTTTACTTCTTCATTGATCTTTTTATTTTACATTTAAGTCCTGTTATTTTGTTGCAATTTTTTTTTAAGAAATGAATGTAAGATAAATAAAAAGGAGTTACTACATTCCTTCTTTTTCATAGTTACAGTTACAACATGTTTCACAGGTTACACTTTCACCTGCAACTCTAAGTCAGTAGGAATAATTTTAGATTATAAAGGAACACATATTTTGCATACTACATCTTGTCCACAGCCACAAAAATCACTGGTTTTCTATATTATATTCACATGTTGCTGAACTGAAGTTTTAAATTATGCCCCAGTGATCTCTGTGATATTAATTTATGTTTTGAAACATAGTAAATCCCACAAATACATATAACTCCAACTTAAGGATATGATTTCCCACAAAACTCCCTTAAGCAGTTGTTTTCACAGTTGCCTAAATTCATTCACCTCTGTCTTTCTGGCTTAATGAAGCCTACATGGCTTTGGGCAGTGAAACAAACTGTAATTTCAGAATTAATCAATTTTTTTTTTTTTTTCCTTTAAAAACTGATGTTCTGGAAGTCTGCAAAAATCTGAAAACTGCCATCAATATTTATTCTCATAAAATTTTAACAAATGGAATATTTTCATTTTGAATTGAAAATAGAGGTTGAAAGCATGTTTTCACATTTTATGGCTTGTGCATACAAAACACATAGATTCCATTTTTTCACCTTTCATGGTTCACTTCTTGCAAAGCTCAACACAGCATCGCATGTCTATCCTAATAATAAAAAGCTTTCAGCCTTTTAGAAAATTTAAGTTATTTGAAATGTCAGTGATGCCTATATTCAAGCAACTGAATCTCACACTACCAATTAGATTGAACTGAATACATTGAATATAATATGAACTTAGACAACAAAGGAGGTGTTGAACATAGGCATTTTTGTTATTTTAGATGCCATGAGGTACATGACACATCCACAAAAGAAATAGCAGCTGGAGGACAGAAAATATGGGAAAACTACAGCTGTCTGGATTCACTTCAGGAGACCAGGTAGATTACCCTGGTGTATCTCACATGATACCAGACAACAATATTTTGATAAGAGCAGAGCCTCTACATATAGGCAAAATTAAATCCACCTTGTATGCACAAATTTTATTCATGTGTATCATCCGTTTAATTTTTTTCCTGTTTATGGCCACAAGCTTGTAGAAGAAGATTGCTGATTTTTAGGTGTCAACTGACTAAGGACTGTTAAACAACTGACGTTCTGCTGAGTTTATTTCTTTGTCACGTTAATTCCAAATTGATTCTGAGTCAAAAGACCCAAATTCAGAAGGACTTTAGTAGACCGTATCTAAGACACATTAAATCCAGATGCCTTTCTTATTTCTCTATTGGGAAGAAACAGTATAACCTTTCATTCATCACTGCCATATTTCCCAAAGTCTTCCACTGTTTTCACCAGTACTATCAAATGAAATAGAAACTTTGAGCAAATCTTTGCTTTAGGAATATCTGGGAATAAGTCTAAGCATGCTTCATTGTACCTGAAAACACTGAAAAGTGTCAATTAAACACTAAAGCTAAAATCCACAGGGAGCTACACCCTGGTGCAGGGGACCTTACAGGAGTCCTTATAGAAAGAAAAAGGGTTACACTTCCATATTTCTTCCTAGCTGATTGAATATGAAGGTGAGAGGATCACTTACATTTTCCACTCTGCTTCTGCCTCTTGAGAAAGGAGAAGGGAGGTAAAGAACTCGCCCATTCAGTAGTAAGATAAATATATTGCTTGGAAGGCTACATATTGTGAGATTCCTCTCATCATAAACTGAATGTACTTTATTCAGTTAACAGGTTTTTAAAATTGAATGTTTTTTTTATTTCATATTAAAATCATTATTAGAAAATCATGCTTCTGCACTCATTAGTGATTTGAAAGGAAATCAAGTTGCACAAAGCTGTAATAGCTGGGGCTTGTGAAGTAATGTAATTTATGCAAAATATTATTAGAGTGTAAATATATGGGTAGTTATATATATGGTTGCAATAGTTTCCTTTAATTTTTTTGGGAAATGTTCATCTTAATATGGCTAATTTGCTGAGAATTACTAAAAACACACTACAGATCAGAGCTGTACACTTAGCTCTGTACAAGTTTAACATGATTTGTGAAGAAAACTATGTGGAAAGCAATGGCCACAAACAACTTCTTAACAGAGATATTCATTCCAAGGCAATTTATTTACAAAGTTGATAATGACAGCTCTGAGAATTGACTATTTTAGGAAAGCCAGAAGCAAACCAGAATAGCAGATTAACTCCTTTTTTATCTGCTAGAACCACAGACTGAAAACATCAAGTTATTCTTCATCCAGATGTCTCAGATTAAAAAATCATATGATGCTGTCTCTGGTGAGTTTGGTTTAATTATTTTATCCTCTTCTAATATTTCATAACAACTTTAATTCCTTCTTTTGTTTCTTTACATATGTGACTGATTTATACAGTGGGACTAAGTGGAAAATATGTCACATGCTTCACCTTCTAGCAAAGCTTGGCACTTCATTTGCAGACCTCAAGACAAGATGATATAGAGTCATATAGTTTATGGCATCACAGATCATTGTATGTCAGAAAGTCTGTACCTTGACGCTCATGTGTCAATTGCTTGAGAAAGCAATTACAGAGGCCTGACAGGAGCTTCAGAAGCAACAGGAGACATTGCGGTTTTCTTCTAATCCCATATAAAACTTAATTGTGTAACAGCCTAGAACCATGTGTTAAAGAAACAGAAACCAAAATAAAAAAATCTACAGCAAAATTTACAAACAACCTGATATAAGCCACATTCCTTCAGGTGAACTTGCACACAGAAACAATCCTTGCATATATCTGGTATAGACAGAACCACAACAATGTGATGAACACCCAGACATGTATGACATGTATGGCACATGTCATATGCTGCTCAGGGTCTGAGTCCTATGAATATGAGCCAAACGCAGATGATAAGGCAGAATATCTTCCTAAAAATTGCCTTGGCAATTAAAACTCAGCCAAGCCATTGAGCTGAGGGCATTATTTTCCAAGACACTTCACTCTGCTTCAAGACTAACTCAAAAGCCATGTTGCAGGTATCCATGGTAATAGGGGTCTCATATGATTTATCTTAATCTCTCCTTCCTAATGGAGAAGTACACCCTGGGACTGACTGTATGGAATGCATATATTATATAGTAAGATCTAAATAAGCAGATATATGTATGAAGACTTACAATGACTATTGTTGATCTTTAAGGGAAGTAAAGAACACATCAGGAGCAAAGGTCGAATGCATATCGATCTGTGAGGGTAAAATTATCTGAAAGTTCCCAAGGTTATTTCTCTAACTACAAAATCTAAAATAACTCTTCACAGCCACACATAGGAAAAAAACACTTCCCCCTTTTCACTGTGTCCATATGTACTGCCTCTTTTTCCAAAACAGTTTCAAGCTGTGGTTCACAATGTAGTTATGAAAGAGCTGACCAGACTTCTGATTGCTGTTTACTCACAGCCACTTTGGCAAAGTCTAACACACCCAAACATGCACACATGAAGTTACCTACATGTGAGCCAAATATCTAATGCCAAATGCCTAACACGATATTCACTGATGTTACTTCCCCAGAGGAAGTCAGGACATTGGAGGAGTTGATGAGGACTGGGTTAGGGAGCAATTAGGCAATATGGACATCCATAAATCCATGGGTCCGGATGGGATGCAGGCCCAGGTGCTGAGGGAGCTGGCTGAGGTCATTGCTAGACCACTCTCCATCATCTTTGCCAAGTCTTGGGAAAGGGGAGAGGTGCCTGAGGACTGGAGGAAAGCAAATGTTGCTCCAGTCTTCAAAAAGGGCAAGAAGGAGAAACTGGGTAACTATAGACCGGTCAGCCTCACATCCATCCCTGGCAAAGTGATGGAAGAACTTATCCTTGGTGCCATCTCAAGGCATATCAAGGGTTATTAGAGGCAGTCAACATGGCTTCACCAAGAAGAAGTCATGATTGACCAAGCTCATAGCCTTTTATGAGGACATAACAAGATGGATAGATGATGGCAGAGTGGTGGATGTGGTCTACCTTGACTTCAGTAAAGCATTTGACGTGTTCTGCAACAGCATCCTCACAGCTAAACTAAGGGAATGCGGTCTGGCCGATCAGGTAGTGAGGTGGACTGCGAAGTGGCTGAAGGAAAGAAGCCAGAGAGTCGCGGTCAATGGGGTGGAGTCTAGTTGGAGGCCCATATCTAGTGGAGCGCCTCAAGGGTCAGTACTGGGGCCGGTATTATTCAACATAATCATCAATGATTTGGACGAGGGAATTGAGTGTACTATCAGGAAGTTTGCTGATGACACTAAGCTGGGAGGAGTGGCTGACATGCTAGAATGCTGTGCTGCCATCCAGCGAGACCTGGACAAACTGGAGAGTTGGGCGGGGAAAAATTTAATGAAATATAACAAGGGCAAGTGTAGAGTCTTGCATCTGGGTAGGAACAACCCCAGGTTCCAATATAAGTTGGGGAATGACCTATTAGAGAACAGTGTATGGGAAAGGGATCTGGGGGTACTGGGGGACAGCAGGATGACCGTGAGCCAGCACTGTGCCCTTGTGGTCAGGAAGGCCAATGGCATCTTGGGTGTATTAGAAGGCGGGTGGTTAGTAGGTCGAGAGAGGTTCTCCTTCCCCTCTATTCCGCCCTGGTGAGACCACACCTGGAGTATTGTGTCCAGTTCTGGGCCCCTCAGTTCAAGAAGGACAGGGAACTGCTGGAGAGAGTCCAGTGCAGGGCAACAAAGATGATTAAAGGAGAGGAGCATCTTCCTTATGAGGAAAGGCTGAGGGAGCTGGGTCTCTTTAGCTTGGAGAAGAGGAGACTGAGGGGTGACCTCATTAATGTTTACAGATATATAAGGGGTGAGTGTCACAAGGATGGAGCCAGGCTCTTCTTGGTGACAACCAATGGTAGGACAAGGGGTAATGGGTTCAAACTAGAACACAAGAGGTTCCACTTAAATATAAGAAGAAACGTCTTCTCAGTGAGGGTAACAGAACACTGGAACAAGCTGCCCAGGGGGTTGTGGAGTCTCCTACTCTGGAGACATTCAAAACCCATCTGGACACATTCCTGTTTACCCTCATCTAGGTGTTCCTGCCCCAGCAGGTGGATTGGGCTAGATAGTCTTTTGAGGTCCCTTCCAATCCCTAACATTCTGTGATTCCGTGATTCTGTGATTCTGTGAAAATGTAGCCAAGAAAATTGTCATGGCTTAATTCATGTTATAGAAAATATAAAAATAATCAAAGAAAGTGTTGTGTCATAAAAACAAACAAAAACTTAGAGGAATGAATGTGTTCCTTTGGTATGAGAAATCATTGCCAGAATAAAAGGCTGAAGAACAGAAAAATACTAAATGTGTCATGAAACATAACACTCAATTGTAAAAATTTTACATGATAGTTTTCCAAGCTGACAAATAGGGAGATGAGCTAAAGGACCAGTATTTCTCAAGGATATTAGTAATTGGCAGGTTGATGAAGTGCTTAATCCACAAATCAAGTTAAAAGGAGAAGTAAAAGGTGTAGCATATAAAGAATCCTCATACTCAGATCATATCTAAAAGACAGGGAGGTGGGAGGAAGCTGCTCATTTGAGTGAACAGAGGTTTCAGAATTATATGCAAGGTGAACTGAAACAAAACTTTATGAGAGAGCTCTTCCAACACTTAGAAGCAACTGATGTGCGCATAAAACTTCTAGTTCTAATCATATAATTGGAACTGGACTCCCAGTTACTGTTGCAACTCTGTTATTAGGAATTAATGACTTGTATGTAAATGGCTATGTGAGATTTTGCCTCTGTGAGTTATATTGTTAAAATGAATGGAGAGGCTTCTGAAAATTGTGTTGATGAATGATGTCACACTAGAAGAAAACACGATGTTTCATTTTTTGCAACAAATAATTTGACTACATGAAGATGATACAGACAGGAAGGCTTTGCATAACCAGCTGGGCATTTTTGTTTTGGTCTGCCACCAACACGTGATAACTCGATGTGAAACCATATGCAGTGCTTGCTGTCTAACCCTTATCTTGGGATGGAATTACTCATGTTTTGAGTGCACAGATGTGCCTTTATTGGTTAGCTAAGCAAACACTTTTACTTAATCTAGGTGCTTAATTTTCAGACAGTTGCATTCAAGTGGTCTGAAACCTACTCTAAGTGCTCAAAGGAATTTTAAGGTACAACAGAAGGCCTTTAGAAGTGTCTACTGTGATACACTCTCAAGACAGATGAAAGCTGAAGGAAGATTTTGAGCCAAAGTCACACAGGTACCTAACACTTCTTTTTGATCTTGTTTTATGCATTTGCTGTGACACAAGAAATGTGAATTCTTGCTGACAGTAAAGTTTATTTAGTTAATGACTTCACAACATTGTGCTTGAGTGTTGTCTACATAAGGAGGTGACTGGTGACAGCCAGCATGGTTTCACTAGGGGCATACTGTGGACAACAAATTTGGTGGCCTTCTACAATGAAGTTACAGGTTGACGGATAAGGGAGGAGCAATTGACGTCATCTACCTGGACTTGTACAAAGCATTTGACACTGTTCCACATGACATCCTTGTCTCTAAATTGGAGAAACAGGGATTTGACAGGTGGACCACACAATGAGTAAGGAATTGGCTGGATGGTCACTTTCAAAGAGTTGCGGTCAATGGCTCTATGACCAATGGCATTCCTTAGGGGTTGGTGTTGGGTTCAGCACTGTTTAACATCATCATTGGTGACAAAAATCGTGGGATTTATTGTACCCTCAGCAAGTTTGCTGCTGACATCAAGTTGTGTGGTGGAGTCGACACACTGGAGGAAAGGGATGCCATGCAGAGGGACCTTGATAGGCTTGAGGGGTGGTCTCATGCAAGTCTCATGATGTTCAGCAAAGCCAAGTGCAAAATCCTGCACATGATTTGGGGCAATCCCAAGCACAAATACAGCATGGGCAGAGAATGACTGGAGAGTAGCCCTGAGGAAAATGACTTGGGTGTGTTGTTAGATAAGAAGGTCAACATGACCTAGCAATGTGTACTTGCAGATCAGAAAGCCAACTGCATCCTGGGCTGCATCAAAAGAAGCATGACCAGAATGTTGAGAGAGGTGATTCTCTCCTTCTATTCTGCTCTTGAGAGATCCCACCTAGAGTACTGTGTTCAGCTCTGGCAACTCCAACATAAGGAAGACACAGACCTGTTGGAGTGAGTCCAGAGAAAGGCCACAAAGATGATCAGAGGGCTGGAGCACCTCTTCTACAGGTTGAGAGAATTGGGGGTATTCAGCTAGGAGGAGGAAAGACCTTATAACAGCCTTCAAGTACCTAAAGGGGACCTACAAGAAAGCTTCAGAGGACTTTTTACAAGGGTAGGTAGTGATATGACAAGAGGTAATGGCTTTAAACTGAAAGAAGGTATATATAGATTAGATATAAGGAAGAAATTCTTCACCATGAGGATAGTGAGGCACTGGAACAGGTTGCCCAAAGAAGCTGTAGATCACAGAATCACAGAATCACAGAATCGACTGGGTTGGAAAAGACCTCAGAGATCATCGAGTCCAACCCTTGGTCCAACTCTAGTCCATTTATTAGATCATGGCACTAAGTGCCATGTCCAATCATGACCCATCCCTGGAAGTGTTCAAGGCCAGATTGGATGGGGCTTTGAGAAACCTGGTGTAGTGGAAGGTGTCATTGACTGTTGGAGAGGGATTGGAACTAGATGATCTTTAAGGTCCCTTCCAACCCAAACCATTCCATGATTCTATGATTCTACATAAATGGCATGTCTGTGTCTGAATTTGTCTCCTTCAGCTCTCCTGAATAGTAATGGTAAGAACTCATATCCTTTTTCTTATATGTAGATATAAACCATAAAAATAATACACATTTCACATCCACTTAATCATTAGATATTATTGTTGTGTGTTACTTACATATTTTATACACATATTATCATAAATATTAGCATTACTGTCCAATTCATGCTACAGTGGCAAACTCAGAATATTAACTCCCTGGACAATATGGGTACAAAGCATGAATCTCAAAAATGGATTTTGCCCTAGAGACCATAGTTGGAGAAAATGCCTGTAACACTGCAATTTAGCCATCTGCATTCTGTCCTTGGTTCTGCAGTTATTGCCAAGCACATTTCCATGTATATTACCAATGAGTATGGCTCTGCATTTTTTAACTAGCAGTAATTTTCTTCTTTTTATAGAATAGTTTAACTGTTCCTGCCTGGTGTCCTGTAGCAGCTGCCCCAGCATCTTCTCTGAATGCCAAGCCTGATTCAAAACAGAGCCAAAGAAGTAGTTTCTGCTTCTTGTTCCTTCTTTTTTTTTTATTTTTTAAATTTATTTTCCTAGCTGTTTCAAAAGCATTTAACTTCCATTTACATATATTTGAGGAAGAGAACCTGATGTTCCAGTTTGCTCACTTCCCACATGTGAAAAAATAAGGAAGCATTTTTTTTTTTACAGATTGTTTGCTTTTCTTCATACTAGATACAAGGAAAATGTAATACACCCACAAGCATATGCACGTACGCTGTCACCTTGGGAGATTCAGTATTGTAAGTGGGAGAGCAATCATATACTGGAATCCAGTTAATACACTTGGTCAAGGCCACTCTGACATTTTAAGTGTACATATTTGATGTTATTTTTACTGATCACTACATGTGCTTTATAAATTCATGTATCATCTCCTTTCCACTGCAAGCTGATTAATAGAACCACATGGCCATTTCACATCCTGAAAGAGAGATTCAGACTGAAATTAACAGTGGGAAACTTGCTCTTTTTTTCAGCGTCATTGTCCCTATAAGGTTGTGAGCTAGCATCACCAACTAACAGCCACCATCAAGAGGGAGAGGCTTATCAGAAAAATAATGACAGTCACAACACTTAACTTCAGAGACAGGAGGCAAACAGGAGGGGCAGAAGCAGAACTCAATGGTATACAGGGGCAGCAAAAGTAGCATAAGCAAAACGTGGTAGAGGTGACTGCTTACCTGAGCCACCTCTACATGATACAGTCCTAAACTTGCAGAAAATTATCCTCTCCAGCAGGATTTCTTGCAAATAAATCACTCTCTTTTCATATATAAAAATAAACTCCTGTCACTTCCTAGCTCTAATGTCAAATTACCCGAACAGTCCACTATTAAACTCTTTTACTCTGCAACACAAGATAACCACATGGCAGCAACCCTTTTAACAGTAGTCCCCATCTTGTGTTAAATCCTGAACTGTTCCTAGACAGATGTTTGGGAGAATGCTTGTTGGCATGAGCTAAATATGTCCTAGGGATCTTTTCCAGCAATATAATCAGATGAATAGGAGGTTTCCAATGCCTGGAAACTGCCTGTCAGACTTCAATTCATTAGAATGCACACAGGTTGTCTTTTACTTTCTCCATCACACGGGTGTAGCTTGTGAATCACGTCTATTGTACTCCTAGGGGTAACTGTAATTTTGTGTTATAGTCTACGCCACTATAGTGCTATGCAAAGGTAGGACAGTGTTATTTGTGCTAGCTTTGTAGCTAATGTAGTTTCATATATAGTGGCTCAGTTTTTTTCTGAAATAATTTAACTATAGAACTAAAATAAGGAAAATCTGTGATATCCTTACATCATATTGACAGAATATATGCTATTTGTTCTGAGCCAACTAGCTAAGCCAAAAAACAAAACCAAGCCTGCATTTAGTTCTGTGCCACAACCTGACCTCCTGCGTGTCCAAGGCCCTCCTAAGCACTCTGCAGATGTATTACCTCAGCAGGACCAAAGGAATCTCTGTCACTTTGTACTACCATGTGTAGCATAGGCATTCTCTCTGAGTTTTACGTTTTTTTGGTTTGGTTTGGTTTCGTTGTTGTTGTTTGTGTTTTTTCTTGTTATTTTTTTGTGATGTTTGGTTGGTTGGTTGGTTTGTGGTTTGGTTTTGTTTATTTATCCAGAGATATTTTAGAAACGCAGGACACAGAGCAGGAAGAAGACTTAGAGACTATTGAGTTCACACATCTAAATTTGGAAGGAAAACACACTAATTAAATGGCTATACATGTACTTATGATAAAAGCAACAGCAAAATACAGTATATTATACAGGAAATTAAGTTGAAGCCTGTATATTTTTTTTCATTTAAAAGGTTTTACATATAATAAGACAGGGAAGTTTGAACTAATTAGTCGAGGTACTACAATTAACTTAATTGTCTTCTACGATTACAAGGTAGTCATGCCAGCTTTACTAAATTTCACATTAGAAGATGTCATTTTCAAGGTTTTAAAACATTTTCCATCTTGAAAATGTTATTAAGGACACACTTTGAGAGAGGGGTAATTTGTTATAACTTGTTACATTTAAGCTAGAGGATCAGTAAACTGAGATAACTAAGTGCTTTATCACATCTAAGTAGTTTGTCACACCTGACAGATGAAAGTTCAGAGATAGAATTGCCCTTTTTTTCTTTTTAAGAAAGAATTAATGTATACAGAGATTGAAGGGTGGGAACAGAGGAGTGTAAAACAAGCAGGACTGAGCACATCAAACATCTTCCAGTCCAAAGCTGGAGCAGTTGTCCATCCTCCCCTCACTGTATAGACATGGCACTCATGTGTCTCACAAGTAATTTTGATATCATGATTTTTCTAACAGCCTTTTTTCCAGAAGGTGGTTTAATTTATTCTTTTGCTATATTATGATTGGAAAGTAAGTTTTGTCTTAGTGTAATTTAGCACTGAGAAGAGCTGGTACCTAAATTATATGTGATAATGCACACTGGGAAACAGTTATTAAGGTCATTGGTCAAGGATGTATGGAAACCCAGTAAAAGCTCCAAGAGACAATTCACCATCACGAGAAATTCCAAAAGTATAATTTCTGTTGTACTATTACCTTTAACACTCTTCAACATCTACTGTACATTCAGATTTGCGCATACAGTAAAGAGTGTATTTATTCAGAAGAGCTTAACAGTTTTCCATAAATACTTAGCTTGCAAAGTTAATGCAGAGAAAATAAGAGAAACATAATGAAAAAAAACCTAATCTTAAGAACAGTCTTTTGTCTGTAATATACAATACACTCTTTTAATTTAGAGTGACATGCTAAGTCCTAGAAACACAGATTGTACATTACAGGAAAGAATGGACTTCATGGCATAGTAGGGGTTTAATGATTGATAAAAAGCATTTGGATGAAGAGAGTTTATTGTCCAACTTAAGTATCATTAAAATATATGCCAATTTAAAATAGAAAATTGCATGGATGAGATTACCCAGCAGCCACATAATACTTCTACTTTTCATTTAGTCAATACTTTACGTATAGAACTTTCATAGAAGATGGGATAGATCTTTTTGCAATTTTCTACTCATTCGTGCTTCCTTTTTATTCTCTGATTTGTTTATTTCTGTCACTACTCAGTTACGTTGTTTAAAAGTGGTTTGACTTAACTGATTGGTTCTGAAGGTAAATTCAAGTGACTGGAAGGAAAGAGGCTGTTTTCCAGTTTGGTTTTGGTTGGTTTGTTTGTTTGTTTGTCTTGTTGTTATTTATTTTTTTCTTCCAAGTTAAGAAGATTAACTTTGGGTAGATATTTCCATAACAATTTTATGAAGTCAGAAGTCATTAGCTGACTTCGAAAATTTACTGTCTCTATATCTTTAGGAATGCAAGCATGCTACACAAAAACTTAGATTAGTAGAAAAATTACAGTTGTTTCTGGAGGAATTAAAGTATATTCCAAAGCATTTACTTAATCAGGACTATTTAATATTTATTTATTTATCTTACCTTTTCTTATTCAGCCCATTTTGCAAGGTCTTAACTTTAGAAATTCTTCCAAAGGAACACATAAATACAGATTTAACATGTGACAGAATTTGTTATTCAGTACAATTGAAACTGCCTGTTCACAGGTCTGGTTCCTTGCCTTTTTCCCGACCCTGGCTCTTCTTTTGGTGTGGAACTAAAAAAAGTGCTTGACTACATTTTTTTTCAACGAAAGCTGGGATTTTCACTATTAAAAAGACAGTTTTGCTATCAATTCTGAATAATAATGGTACATTAAAAATAATTGTATCCTTTGTCACTGATTTAAACTGTTCTGTAAGTCTTTATACAATCAAGCCATGTTGGAAAATAGATAAAACTGAAGTATAACAAATAAGCAAGAGTTTTATATTTCATTTTTCTGTACAAAATCTGTTCTTGAGTTACAGGCAATGAACCTTCATTGTTTAATAAATGTGTCCTATTTTTATATGCTTTTAAATTAAAATGACTTATTTTAACTTAAGGCATAATTTTTACTGTTTTGTATCATGGTCTATGTCTAATAAAGCACTTAGGAGCATAAAGTATCATTTAGTTGCAAGAGGAGTTAAAAGTCTATGAAACAGCTGTATATGGCATTTCTTGTTGTCTAGTTTAAACATCACAGTGCCCCAAACATTAGTTGTACTGAGTGTTCAATGCTTACATCAGCATTGTGAATTATCTCAGAGCTCTCAGAGTAAATTTTAGCTATTGCTGGTTGTTGCAGCATCAGGTCCCCTAGTGGAGCTGGTCCTATTGAATTAACTTGACCAACAGTGACTTTTTCTGAAAGAAATAAATTCCCTGTAACTTCAAAGGTCCTTTTCCTTTCAGCGATGGAGCTCCTGAAGAAACAACAGCTTTCAGGTTCAAGCCAATTAGCAGTCTGCTGCTACACTCAAATTACTTCAGTGTAAGACCAAATAGAAACAACTGACCTCCAGAATATACAACTGTTAAAAATGCTCTTAGAGTTCTAATAGGTGGAAGCAGGATTTTCCCTTCATAATATCCTAGAAAGACATGACCTTTAACATACATGTAATAACTTCAATGGTTGTATTAAAAATTAAAAAAAAAAAAAAAAAAAAAGGATTACAGCAGGAAACAAAGGATCCATACAGCTGCAAGTGTAAACCAAAACCCAATAAGTCAGGTTTTATACCGGTGTCAAATATAATCACTCACTTCTATTAAAATTCATTTTAAACTAGTTGAATTTCAAAGATTTCTAAAAATATTTTTGTTTCTTAAGACAAACAGAAAGACATAAAAAAGAGTATTTATCCCCCAGAACAGACACTTAATAAATTAAACCTGTATTTAATACATACCCATAAATTCATTAATATTATATAACTGTATTTCATGCACAGATGCACATGTCAAAACATAGTATTTTTCTTCAAAAATGTTAAATGTTTTTGGTTTTGTTTTTTTTTTTGTTTTTTTTTTTTTTAACAGTGTTACAAATATCTGAAAAAAATACTAAGGAAACAGGCCAGATTTTAAATAGTTCCAGAAACTACCCCGTTTCCCTGAAAATAAGACCTACCCTGAAAATAAGCCCTAGTATGATTTTTCAGGATTTTTGAAGATGCTCAAAATATAAACCCTACTCCAAAAATAGGCCCTATTTACATTTCATTTAAAAAGTCAATTTATATAGTGTCCAGGCAATTATACATGTTTAAAAGGAGTAAGTTTTTGAGCAAAAAATAATATAAGAGCCTTTCTTATTTTCGAGTAAACAGGGCAAAACTGTGAGTGCAGCTGATCCAAATGTATATATGTTTTTTTCCAAAATAAGGACTGGCAATCATTTCACCTAATTGTAAGATTCCAATGCTTTGTTAATACTGAGGTTGATATTAAAATAACCAAACATAGACCTGCTCACTGTATCTAGTCACACTAGTCTACTAGTCTTCCTTTATAGCCAGTGTAGAAAAATATTTGGGGAGGTGAGGGAAGGAGGAGAAGCTCCTAAAGTATGAATCACCTGATCTTTTCAAAGTGCTTAAGCTGAGATAAAAGAAAACATTTATTCAAAGTGATGGGATTCCCTCCATTGTGTGGAACTCTGAGGACAGGGAAATCATCAGAATTAAAACAAAGAAGTAGATATATTTGATATTCAGACTTCCTCTGAAAAGGTCAGGAAGGAAAAAAAAAAAAAAAAAAAAACAACACAAAAACATGCTATGTATGAAAGCATATAAGAGAAATTGCTATTCCTACCATCCAAGTTGAGAGCACATGCTAATTTTAGATTTACATGCCACACCTTAGGCACTTGCATTAGGGAAGGTCAATCTCATCCACGATTACAATAAATTTAGCAATAATCAATCACTCATCTACTCACATGATCATCAAATTGGTAAGCTTATTTTAGTAGCCTCAGGGTTTATTTGTCCACATATTTAAAGGCATTATGTAGTCTGATATAAAAAAGATAGCCCAAATTCCTTGAGGGCACTAGTGTAAACTAGTGATCTTCTGAAGCTCTTTTTACCACCACGATAGCTAAATTTCAGCATTGTCCAGTGTCTGAGCTGAGGCCTCTTTAGCATTGTCTGAATTATCCTGTTGTCTTTTACAGCTTCAGCAAAGTTTCTTCTTTTCTAGGACTTCTCTCAACAGTACAAGATTTAGACTGCTGAGAAAACAGTATTGTAATTTTCTAAGGGTTCTTGCTCATTATTAATAAAAACCTAAACAAATCCTTTCTTGCTCGTTGCTATTGGGCAGGTTCTAAGTTTGCAGGCATTTACAGTGACTCATGGGAAGGTGGGTGATAGAAAAGTAAGCCTCTGTGGAGTAGATACCTTGTTCTGAGATAATAATTCTAAATATCCTTTACAGGGAGATGGACAGAAACATGCAGTTTTAAGACATAGTTCATCTAGTTTGAAGCAGAGATCTCAGAACATCACGAACCATGTAATAAAGTGTTCATCCATTCACTGCTGATAAAGATCCAGCCGGCTCACATAGATGTTTTCACCACAGATGTATACATTTAGGAGAGCTGTTTCTGTGAAACCTGAAAGTGAAATCAATCAATCAATCAATCAATCAATCAATCAATCAATCTTTAAAATTATGTTTCTTTTTCATTTCCATATACACAATAAAAAGCTATTATTCTCCTAGAAACTTAAATTCAGCTAGATTTCTAGAGAAATGTTCATCTATTTCATCTCCAACAAACAACACAAGACTAGTTAGTGTATAGGATGCCTTATTAAACACACCAATAGATCTTTCGTGCAGCTTAATATAAGAGAGGCAAACAGTCATGCTTGGACTGAACCCCATCACTTCCCACCATAATTATAAATACAAATCTGTACCACGACTATTATGCTTCTTTAGCTTAAAGTAAGCATCACACATTAAGCATGTTTAGGTGAATCTCATTTCAATGACATTTTTCATTCTTCAGTTTATTCCAACCTTACAATAGTATCTCTTTCTTCCAAGATTTCTTAGTCCCAACTTTTAGCTGTTGCTTGCATTTTTCATTTGGCTTTTTCTCATCGTCCCAAAGTTTCATTACTGCTATTTATGTGGTAATTGCAGAACGTTAAGGACTATAATTTATTATTAACTTTATCCTTTTAGCCTGACTTTCTTCAAATTAGCAAGTCTCAGCACTACTAGCACTGAGAAGCTTAAATTAACAGAAGTGTTCTGTGAATGGGCTTTTCCTGGTCTGTTTACATATGGTAGCATGTTAACGTATGGTATCTCTCGTCCAGCCTTCAAGACACGCAGCTTATACTTTCAAATAGAAATTAGACCACTATTAAGTGCTCATTTTTTCAAAATAAAAAAAATTATAATATCCTCTGAGAATGTTTGAGGGGTGGGGATTTGCTTTCATCCATTTTGCCCAAACGAAGCTTAAAACAACAACAACAAACAACAACAAAAAAACAACAAAAAACAAACAAACCAAAACAAACAAGCAAACAAAAACACAAAAAAACCCCAATCAACCTTATTCTGAAGAAAAACCAAGAAAAGCATCCAGCATAGAACACTTTTAGGTATCCTTCATTTAATGATTCGCATTATTGCATAAGGAACTGTAAGGCATATTAAAGGAAGGTCAGAGAATACCCATCTCACGGTCTTTTATTTCTCTATAATCTACAGTGGAAGGTTCAGATTAAGGATTTTTAAATGTCTAGAATGGTTTATAAAAGCATTATTTTCAGATCACAGGGTTGTCACCTGCCATGCTATGGCATGCTCCAGCTTTAAGAAATTCACAGTTGTTACATGATGATATTGAAGCAAAACCCTTTAGGGAATGGGAAAAAAAGTGCACATACACATTTAGATGGATGGAAACCTGGACTTTACAATAATCCAAGAAATGTCCTTGGGGTATTAAGACATCAAACATAAAGAGCTGTTTTAGTAAAACCAGGGCATATGGTCTCCTGTGACATATTTAAAACACTACTGTAACTTTAGAATAGATGGCTTATTTTATGACATGCAACACAGCTTAGTGATCATACATGCATTATACGTTTTACTGTACAACTAAGAAACAGAAATAAAAGTCATTTTTTCCTGCCATTTAATACTTAAAATGAGTAGAAATTGTGCAGTAATACAAGAATTATTAGTAGGCTGATTAATATGCAGCCCATAATAAAAAATAATTATCCTGGCTTTCTCAAATTTAGATGGTTCCAAAACCTTGGGGTGTATATATATATGTGTGTATATGTATCATATTTATTTATTTTTTAGGAGACAAGTGAACTGACCTACAGAAATGGAAGCAGGAAACTGTAAGCTCGTTATGAGAATTGCAGGAATATATCAAGAAAAAGAAAAAAGAGTAAGAAAAAGAGTAACATAGCTGGAAAAAAAAAGAATGTGATGAAACACACAGAATACACAGAGTGAATATTTACTGCATCGATTTCATGGTCTACCTTGCCTAAAATACTAGTGTAAAACTGTTATACTTGACTTTTCCAATTCCTTACTCTTTTTTTTTTTTTTTTTTTTTTTTTTTTTTTTTGTACAGACATTGTCAAGTGCACTCCAAACCCAAATAACTAAACCTGTGTTGTGCCATGTTTGACCCATCACGTTTCTATAGATTACATTCTAATCACTCTAAAGCTCCCTCTTGCTGCAGGTTTCTAGAAATATGTTTGACCTTTAATTAAACAGACTTTGTCAAGGAAAGTGAGTTTTGTGAATTTTCTTGAGTATTTCCTTCAGACAGATTCCACCAAGTAGTATATTGTATAAAAACAAACAAACAAACCACAGAAAAACTAAAATACAGATATTCTCTTTCTCATATTGTTGAAATTACTTTTATTTTTTTTTTAACCCCTGTGAAGAAAACCGTTTTGATTTGCTTTTAGTAGTAATTTTCTCACTTTTAGCAATACTTGCTCCTGGGTTTCTTTAAATATTTCATGTTATTATACCACAGATATCCATTTACTTATCTATTTGTTATTATCTTTTTTTGCATGGTCTCAAACAGCTCACTATATCCAAGTATTTTACTTTTAGGTCTTTATATTTGATTTTTGCACATATGCATTTTCTGTTACTTGCTCTAAAATGCTTTGCCTCACTTAAGTCTCGTCCTTGTTCCATTTCAAACATGTAATTCTATCTTTCATCTTCTGACTAATTTCTGTCATGTCCTTGTAGCATGTGGCTGTGATACAGTTTGTTGCTTTCATACTCTTTTGTTTTAAATCCTCAGGCCTTGCATTCAGTTAAATATTACAACTAAATCTGCATGAAATTCAGTTCACATGCATATTACTTAGTTTTATTTTCATTCTCTGATATTTTCCTGTTTTACATTTTGAAAATGCCAATGTAAACTTAAAGACAGATGAAAATCACTAAGTTTTTCACAGTTTCATATAAATTTATAAACCAGCCCTCTTTTTCAAAATCTAAGAGTACTTTTTAACAACTTAGTTTTACTTCTATGTTTTTATTGAAGTCATCTCCTCCTAGGCTTTGTCCCTGAAGTCAAATAAAAACAAAAGCTAAACACCATTTTATAGCAAGGAATTTCTATAATCTGTGAGAAAGAACCCTTCAGGTTGTATAGATATTCTCTATATTCTCTATTCCCTGTATTCTCTATATTCTCTATATTCTCTATATTCTCTATATTCTCTATATTCTCTATATTCTCTATATTCTCTATTCTACTCACTTTGCAAGTGTTTTGAATTTTTTAATAGTGGTAAAATGAGTCAGAAGAATTAACATGTAATCCCACGTTATTGTGTCCTACTATACAATGGCAGCATTCTGGAGGTAAGCACGCTCACACACACAAATACAAGGCAGATATATTATAAACAAATATTTAAGTAAAGCTTTTAATATAGCTCTCTTGTGTTTGGGTGAAAACATCTAACTTTGGAGATGTCAAACAGTGTTATGGTGCAATTTCTCTGAGGTATCTATCTGCAATCTGGACACTTCTATGAGGTAATCATCCCAAGTCCTTCATACAGCCAATTCAAATAAATGGTCATAGCAAAAACACACTTTAGCTTGTGCTAAAGTAGATGTCCCTATTTAGTAACTGAATACCTTTAAATATGCCATTCCTCTTATTGGTTGCAAGTGAAGCTTAAGTAATTGGTTCAGACGCAGATTTTTACTTTTCATCAGTTGAATACCACCCTAAATGTCAAGTAAATGACCTTATTCATAACGACACTATTACATCCAGACCAGCACTTTTCAGACTTCTTACCATTCAGGCATAGTTTAGTCTAAGAATTGTGTAGTAATGTAAACCATAGGAGCACCTATACTGGTCTACTGAAATTATAATCAAGGAAAACTGCACTGCTGCAAGTGCCTCAGACGTGTGCTAAAAAGTTAAGAATCAATCTAGGCTAGATAAATATTTTCTGAAATAATTCAAAACATAACCTATCTACTAATTTAAGCATACTAGTCATAGGGTAATTCTTATTCTTTTGTTCTTACTTCCAAAATTATTTTGATCTACTCAGAGCGTAGCCCAGCAAGTAATATTTTTCATGTTACTAATAAACAGGCTTAGATTTTTCATTCACTTGAAAGACGAGGATCACAGGACTTTTCTGAGGTTCTTTTAGACTTAGAAGAATTTTGCTGGTTTTACAAGTGATTTTTTTTAAATGATACTGTTATGAATTAGACTAATAATAGGCTCTGAATGAAATGATGAAACAGAATTTGTTACACTAGGCAATACAGAGACACAAAGATATTCCTGGCCTGAGAGAATTTATTAATAAAATCTAAGTGTAAGACATGAGATAACAGATGTTCAGAGAAAGGAAGATGTGCAAAACCAAGGAAAGTGTGAGACATGATTGATTTTGGCATGTCTTGTATCATTAAGGTTTCTAAATTGATCATGGACAAGAAAAATTAGTTGGAGAAAAACAAAACAAACAAAAAAAACAAACCACAAACAAACAAACAAACAAAATGGAAACCAAACCAAACCCACAAAAAAACCAAAAAACAAAAACCAAAAAACAAAAACAAAACCAACCAATCAACCAACAACAACAAAAAACCCACAACAACCACAGACGTAATCCCTCCAAAAAAACCACGACCACCACCAACAAAAACAGCAACAAAACCACAAGAGAGCTTTTCAGACACTTATAGGGTAATAGTCCCAAATAGAACAGACACAGAAAGACATAAATGTTAGCTGAAAATATAACATGCTGATAGAAGCTGGTTACTAAGTTACTAAACTGAAAAGAGATAAAAACATCTGTGAAATGAGAAATCTAACATAATCAATGTTAAGCCTTTATTTTCTACAAAATTTACATCTAGATGTAAGAAAATAGTGTCTTGATTATGCCATGTTTATGTAGTTAGAAAACTTTGTGCCTGTCAATGAAAGAAATATCACAGAATTACTGTGGTGAATATGCTACACTCAAGATATTCTGGAAAGGATATTGTTTCTGTCAGGGTGGGGGGATGATGGCTATTTCTGTAAGTTACTGTGGAAGAACAGTGACGTTCTCTCTGTAAGAAAAGCAGAAACATCAGTAGAAATGGAACTGAGTATGTAGCATACTTCAATAAAAGCTTTTTGAGCTCGTGTAAGATCTCATTACAGTGATTTTGGTAGTTTTTTTCTAAGACACTGGAAAGAAGATCACAGGATCACACAGTTCTAGTTTGTTGCCTTTGACTGTTTCATCATGAATTTAAAATTTCAATAATGACTGGGAAATGGAAACAGTTAAATAAGAACATGTGACATATTTATGATGTCTGCTTTACATCAAACAGCTGGGTCTAACTTGAGTACTGCTTAATCTCATTTCTACTAGAAAAATTGGCAAACAAATAAGAAATAATTAAAAATGTCTATAACTATAACAAATTTGTGCACCAGTAATATGACACTGTTTTGTGTGTTATGTTTTATATTATAAGGATTTTGCACACAGGTCAATTAAGATTTTATTAGTTTTATATATATATATATATGTACGAATGCTTCTAATTTATAAGATTGAAAGTGTCATTTCATAAATGAAAATTGTGTAAAATAAATCAATATTACAAACTTGATTGCAATACCCTGTGAATAGTTATAATGTCACAAGAGTTATGACTATGCTATCATTTCTGCTTATAAGCATGATAAGTCATTCGGGTGAGCAGCTCTGGTGCCAGCACAATCAGCAGTGGAGCTCTATTCTGGTGCATAGTGGGGTTTCCTGAACCGGGGAAACCTCAAGGGGTGCTGAGAAACCCATCAGGAGCCCACAGCTCATCTGAGGAGACATGGATGAGGCCAGGAGCAATGGTTGCCAAGCCCCCTCACACCTCTAAAAGAAGCCCCTGGGTGGTGCTAGTGATCAGGTTAGGTCAGGCCCAGTCAGCATGGGTTTATGAAAGGCAGATCCTGCTTGACCAACCCGATCTCCTATGACAAGGTGATCTGCTTAGTGAACAAGGGAATTTAATATGTCGACCAGAAGTAACACAGGCAAACATGGAATGTAGCATTTGTACACACTAGAGAGTGAGGAAGCAGAGGATATACAGTGTACCTGGTGGGTTGTTAAAATATAACTTTCATGCAGGATAAGAAAGATACCATGATCCTCTCATTTATGATCACATGACCCTATAGGACTAGAAGTCCCTCATCTTTTCCAGTCACATGACTGGCTTACCCTGTCTCCCTTTGCTCCCCAGGGGCTGTCAGTTTTCACAGGGATGTATACCGTGTGATCCCAGAGAGCTCAGTGTTTGAATGGCAGTTGAAACTACACCTTCTAGTTTACCACAAAAGTAAGATCCTCTTATAGCCCAATAGGGTGAGTCATTTTGTCACATCTATACTCCATGTGATATAAGCCAACCCGGTGGTTCCTTGGCCACTTCTATAGGCACAGGAAGCCATTATCCATCCATCCATCCATCCATCCATCCATCCATCCATCCGTCCGTCCGTCCATCCATCCGTCTATCCATCCATCCATCCATCCATCCATCCATCCATCTGCATGTTTGTTTGTTGCCATATAAAAACATTTCTGTATAAAAAATGTCTGTGCATTTATGCATAAATATTTAAACCACACACACATATATATATATGTATAAATATGTATAGCATTTTAGAAAGAAATAATGAATGAAGTTATAAAACTGTTGGAATGAAGTTATAAAACTGTTGGCTACTGTAATGGAAAACCACAACAAAAAGGCAGTGTCACAGGAGCATGTGTATATAGGGACAATGAGGAAAAGTTCTAAAAGGCTTCTTGAAAAAAAAAAAAAAAAGATTTAGAAGTGAGAAAAACATATCATACTCCTAGAGGGAAAGCCAGACTGAATACACTAGAAGAGAAACTTCAAGTGGCATCAAGCAGCAGTCCCATGAGGACAACAAGAAAAGGAGTAACATACTTTGTTGGATGGTGAAAAATAAATGGGCAATGCAGAGAAAGAGGGTCTCTTCTGTTGCTAGAAAAGTAGACACATTTTAAAAGGTATGGATTTCAGTTCAAATTGCTTGAAGAAATGTGCTAAATTCTAGCTGGATTTGTTTGAAATGAACCTGATGCAAACCAGCATCAAGGAAAGCCTGTACATTGAGGTGATCCTACTTTCAGCTGCCACAGATTCTGCATCCCTAGGTACATTCTTAGTTGGGAATGGAGATGATCATACAGGCATAACACTGCTGTACATTTGCTGCAAGACTGGAAAAACTGATGGGTCCAACCTGAATGACAGAGATAGGGTCTGGTCAGCTATCTGTTGGCAACTATTTTCATCCAGCTGGATGCCACACTGGAGAACTGACTTATAAGCCAAAGCAGCAGTTCTTACTCATACTATGCATTAATCAAATTGTTTCTCAGTTGCAGCCAAAATACAATTCTGCATAGGCTTGTTTTAAAAAGACACAGCCAGGCAATAGGAATTGATCATGCAGGATGGCATTTTTAATCAGGTTTAGGCAACACTCGTCTCTGAAGGCCCAGAACAGCAGGCTTGAAAGTAATTTTGTTTTTGGTTTAGGTTTTGGTTTTGGTTTTGGTTTTTGTTTTTGTTTTGTTTTGTTTTGTTTTGTTTTAAAAAAGGTTTTGTTGATTAATGTGGATGTAAAATTTAAGCTGGTGCTCAGGAAGACTGTTTGTTTGCTTGTTTTTATGAGCTCCCCAGCAGCAAGGGTGTGTAAACTGGTTATCGCTTGTCCCTCACTGTTTGTGAAAAAAGTGCAGGTAGCACCTGATTTTGAGAACAGCTGCTGTATGAGGGAATACATGCAGCTTTTACAGATGACTGACAGCCATACGAAAGATCATCTCCTGACAGTTTTCTGGCAAGCATTTGCCTGTGGATTTTACTCTGCCTTTGACTATTCTCTAGACCAAGAATGTGCTGATCATTGTTCCCAGACTAAAACAGGGAACTTGAGAGCAGAAATAAGTATTTCAGGGGCTTTAATCACCACTGATCACACAATGAGGTATGGCCAGATCATCTCTTCACATTTCTGAGGAACCTTCCACCCTGCCCCCCAGTATGTACATAGGTAAAAGCCTTTACATGCCTACAAGAATTTACATGGACAATCAGATACCTGTATGGATGCTTAGTAGCATCTTCAAATGCTTTTTAAAAGAACCCAGTCTTGCCAAGATTTCATGTGTCCTGTTAGGGACACAACATGGTTCTTAAACTACTTCATGCATTTTGCATTTGACTGGAGTCATGACTCTTTTTAACTTAAAAAAAATGTACAGAATACTAAGCTTCTGGTGATGCACATGCTTAGTAAAGACTTCTTCGGTTTCACCACTATTATAAACACAGTACATCAAATCATTTATCACAATCATGTTTATTTTACTAAGGGTAAATAAGCTGGTTACCATGAAAACCCTTACGTAATTCCTTCCCAGATTTGATAAAAGGATATTTATAGAGGTGATACAGCAGTTGCCAGCAATACACTAACACCACCTAACCTTGTCAGGCAAAACAAAAGAGTAAGAGATTAGTGTTCTCCAGACATATTTCTAACCATGGACATTGCATGCCCATTATCAAAAGCTGTAGATGAAGCTATTAGCATTTCCACTCAACATAAGACCTCTCTTTTGTCTGTTCTTTTTCTTTGCAGAGGTGCATTTAACTTTTAAAAAACAGTCATCTTGACAACTAACAAATATCACGTTTTGATAAAGGTAACAATCTTGAAGGGCATCTATCACATCTATTGTGTGTGTCCACACACAATGGTGAAGTATGCTGTAAAAATGTTAGTTTTGCATTCCAGGGTCACGTATCCTTTGCTGTGCTTCCACAAGATGGTGGCCTCATTCTGATCAACAAAATTGGAGGAGGTTGCATCATAAACCAAATAAAATAGATTTCAATACAGATTGTCTGTTTTTATCATGACAATGTTGTTGGGAGACTGAATCCCTAAAAATCATCACACAGAGAATTTTAAAACAATTAGGCCATTTTGTGTTTTGTGGGGTTTTTCTTCATAACTCACGCTGCCTTCTTTCTGCCTGCAATCACTGAAGTATTGGGCTTTCTGCTTCTGATGGATGTGCAGATTTAAATAATCTAAAAAAAAAAAAAAACAACAACAATAACAAACAACAGCAACAAACAAACAAAACAAAACCAAAATGAAAAACAAACCAACCAAGAAAACAAATTAAAACAAGCAAACAAAAACAACACAAAAAATAATATTAAAAACAGAACCACCACAAAACCAAACAAAAAAAACCCAAACCAACTAACAAAAAAACAAACAACTAAACAACAAAATGTTTTGACTTGATTAAAAATGCAGGACTTCATACATTTCACAAGCCTTGCATGCCTTCTCCATTTAGGTCAACAGTATATGTATCCGTCTATTATGTCTGTGGATACAGTATCTCTGAAGGGTTTCAGCACAGGTGCAGTGCAAGAAGAATAGCTTGCTATTTTCCCTGACAGAAACCATGGGGAAAAGCCCATAAAGTGAATAAAGTTTTATTGTGAGTGTACCAAAATAGGCTGCTGAGGTGCCAAAATCTTCAGGTAAAGCTTCAGGGTGCCCAGAAGGCTATTGTTTTATTTTGCTGATGAAGACCTAGAGGCTAGTAAAATTGTAGGAATCTTTTCATCAGGGGGTGGTTTTATTTAATATAAGCAGGTTACTCTTGTATTGCCACTAAAAAGAACATCACTGAATTCAGCAATGTAGGCATTTTCTTTCTAAAAACTCTTCAAACAACTCATCTGATTTTTGTTACAGTCATCCATTCATGTTCTTGCATAGATATGATGTTAAAACTCACACTTTACAAATACTCTAATGTGGTCCAGGGTAATATTTGCTACAGCTTTGACAAAATAACCTTGAGTTATTGAAAACTGTTGATGCCTATCTATATCCTTCCTGCTGAGCGCTGCAGGGGGATGGAGAATGGGAGGTCAATGACAGCTTATAACAGTTTGCTGCTTTTTCTTTCTCACACATTTCCCCTGCTCCAGTGTGATATCCCTCCCACCGAAGACAGTCCTTCAAAAACTGCTCTGCCACAGTCTTCACCACAGACTGCAGGGGAATCTGCTCATGTGCATGAAGCACCTTCTCTACCTCCACTGACCTTGGTGTCTGCAGGCTTGTTTCTCACCCTTTTTTCCCTCCTTCTCTCAGGCACCATTTAACTTTTTGTAAATATGTTTTTGCCTAGTGTTTCTTATTATTTTTCCTCCCTCTGCTTCTGTGTGGCATGTTTTGCCTTTTCTTAAATACTCTTTCCCCAAGATGCCACCATCTTGCTTAAAGGGCTCAGCTGTGCTCTGTGGTGTGTCTTTTGGAGCTGGCTGGAACCTGCTGTGTCCTGCACAAGTCTCTCCTCGCAGACACCAACCCTGTAGCCCTCCTGCTGCCAAAACCTGGACACCTGCACTCAGTACAGCTATTGAGCAGAAAAGACCAAGCAATTCTTTATCCTCCTCAGTGACAGCCATGTGGAGGGGCAGGAGTGCTGCACTGTTTACAGAGCATGAAATGGTACATAACCATACAAGCAGAGAACACCATAGGATGCTAAAGGGATCTACAGACTGATTTAGCTGCATGTTTTCATCCCCTTTCTAATATAGTATGGTATGGTATGGTATGGTATGGTATGGTATGGTATGGTATGGTATGGTATGGTATAGTATAGCATAGCATAGCATAGCATAGCATAGCATAGCATAGCATAGCATAGCATAGCATAGCATAGCATAGCATAGCATAGCGTAAGGTAATGTAATGTAATGTAATGTAATGTAATGTAATGTAATGTAATGTAATGTAATGTAATATAATATAATATAATATAATATAATATAATATAATATAATATAATATAATATAATATAATATAATATAATATAATATAATATAATATAATATAAATCAGGACCATAACCTTATTCCTGTAAAAATGACAAGTGTCCTTTGAAGTTTTCACTTCCTGTTGACAATAGTAACTTTGCTCTTTTTGCAGGTCAAAAACCTTATCCTTATTAGCTGTGGGCCATGCAAAAAATGGCTTTCCCTTCCTGAGCATGGTGCTGTCTAGTTATTCAAGCCTTCTGAAATAGTGAAACCAAGTAGTCTCTTATTTTTTTTTTCTTTCCATTCAAATTTAAACTAAATTTATTTAATTATTTCAGGTTTTTTATATCTAATTTACAAAAAACTTTAATAAAGATGTATGTTAATTTATAATATTACTTTGCATTAATATAGATAATTATTAAAAGTCAATATTTATATTTATGTATGAATATATGTATTTGCACCCATTGTATACCATTTTTATGTATACGCTTCTATACATTGATAGGTTTATGTTTCTGTACAACATATATCTGATCCTATATAATCCTGCATCTGTTTTTATACATGTATATATAAACTTAGGTATTTATGAGGGCTTCCTATGCCTTCTGAAGCAACCACGTAATCACAGAGCATTCTTAGATGACATGGAGTACACATGTGACAAAACAGCAGCACACTGCTGGGCTATGGGAGGTGCTTGATGTACATTTGAGGTAACTGAGAACATGTGGCTTCAGTCACCATCCAAACATTGGGCATTGTCACGTGGGACAAAGGGAGACAGGTAAGCCTGTCATGTGATGGCAAAAGGGGAGGAACTTCTTGGTCCAGCAGGCAAGGTGACTGTAAAAGGGGGATGGGGTTTTCACTGGGCATGGGAAATATGGTGCATAGATCTTCCTGTCTATCTTTCATGATAGTTTGCCTTCAACAGCTGCTTTTGGGTAAAGAGATTTTAAAATGTATTATATTGCTCCTGCACCTGGTCTACAGCTGTATGTCATTCCATCAAGTTGTGTAATATTTCAGAGTAACATTTTAGAGAACTAATGATTAATGAAAATAGACAGTTCCAGAAGTTAAATTTTCACTTTCAAGAATTGTTTAATCATCATTTTCTCTATCAAACATTTCTGCTGGTTTCTCACAATTCTCTTCCTATCATTTGCCCTAGTTAGAAAATTCATTTTCTAACCATTAGTTTGTCCTGCTGTGATTGAAATATTACTCTGTAACCTAATAATCTTTCTACCAGTGCTGATTTCTGAAATAAAATTTAATAAAGACATATAAAGTAAGGGTATATATGTTTAAATGTATGTCCTAAAGTAATTAGTCATTACATATATATCACAAACTCACATGGAAAATCTACAACACTAAAGACATTTTTATAACTTTTGTTGCTATTTTGGGCTGTGATGAGAGGTTTGCAAACAATAATGAATTGAGCTGAAGAACAAGCTTTGAGTTCCCTAAGCTGTATAGATAATGGTAAGATTTAATGAATGACTGTGTCTAAAAATGTTAACTCTTTTAGGTTTTGACTTTTAAGTGTAACCAACCCCCTACAGCGTAATCTGGAAACTTGTGTGAGATGCCTAAACCCTTTTTTCAATTCATGATCAGTTATATGCCTCTCAATTCAAACTAGAATGACTGAGTGAGAAACCACCTGTAGCTAGCCAATAGGTGCTACACAGAGGCACAGTCTTACCTTCTTGTGCTTTAATTGAAGAATGATAAAGACATTTTCAGGTCAGCATACAGTTATGCAACCTGTTATCCCTCTTATGAACTGAATGAAAAGGTGCTTTTTTCAGTTCCCAGAGAACTCCGATTTTGGCTGTGCTCTCACCTCCATAGCGACATTCTTCTGGTTTCCAGTTGAGCAAAGATTTTATGTGGTACTTTTTCCTTTCCACCAAAAATAAATTATTTCTTTTTCTATGTATTTGATGCAGTTTGAAAATTAGTCAAATTGAAGATTCAGCTTCACATGAACCTATTAAAAAAAAAAAAAAAAAGGAACAAATACTCTCCCCAACCCTGTTAATATTTCCACAAGGCCACAAAGTTTGGACACATGCTTAGCAATGTCCTGTTAGCGAGATTCTTCCTATTGACATTTTGTGCACCAGGATCAAACTTTGCAATTTTGTATTTGATGTCTGAATTCTGACCTGGTTGCTTCATAGTAAATATAGCAGCAGTAGCATTTAGAGCATTTAGTTCATGACAGAAGAAATAAATGTTTAAGTGATCAAGAAAATGCAGGGTGCAGATATCAGGCTTAATACTATATGGAATAGCTATTTCTGTCATACAGACAGTGACCAATCCTGAAACAGTAAGAGAAATGTTTTAGTTGTCCAAGGGACAATCCAGTGCTGCCAGATGAACCCTATTGACACTGCCTTGTGCCAAGTGCCTGTCGTGCCTAGTGGAATGGCCAGCAAGTGAATTTCTCTCTTTTAATTCAGTTCCAAGCAATGAGTTGCTAATTGCACACTCTGCATGCTGTATTGTGACTGCCTGTGGATGAAAATATGCTGCAAATGTGTGGAAAAAGACACTGATGGCAAATTTTGGAGGCTGGTTCTGATGAGCTGGAGACATGAAAGGAAATGTTATAGAGAACTTTACCACTGTGATACAAATGCCATGTATTACAGTTCAAAGCCAGCAGCTGAGTCTGCAGTAGCATCTCACCTTGTTTGTATGCTGAGAGGCTATACTGCCATTTTGAAATATCTGCTATTGCTGATCTGCCTACACAGAAAGGTAAAAACAGCAAGATGCAGTAGCTACTTACAGATACCAAGAGCTGATAATTCTCTCAAACAGGTGATCATCCTTAGTTTAGCAAAGAGATTCACGTGTCAAGGAAGTAAAATGAAGGTAACTAAGTCACAAAAATGCAGAGACTGGTGGTATCACCAGGCTATATTTGCCATTTGAGCTGCACCTGCCCATCCTGCCTGTGTTCTGACTGCCATTGTCAGAGGTGATGTTCTCACATATATTTTGTGTTGTAACTGTCAGCTCCATATGGAGAGTTCAGATATTTAC
The DNA here is from genome assembly GCF_964273445.1 of Streptopelia decaocto. Taxonomy (NCBI): domain Eukaryota; kingdom Metazoa; phylum Chordata; class Aves; order Columbiformes; family Columbidae; genus Streptopelia; species Streptopelia decaocto. Next base: position 162,529,549 of record NC_138663.1, read on the forward strand.
CTAAATTGTCACCAAGTACTATGTTTAGACAACTAAATTTGACTGACTATATGCTAAGGAAAAAACCAAAACAAAAACAAACAAACAAACAAAAACAAACAAAAAACCCCAACAAAAATAGTTTTCAGACATTAAATATTTTTACATCTCCTGGAGAATTTTGGAAAATCAGTTGATGATCACATCTGAACTAATACACAAATAAGGGGTTATTTTTAATAAATATAACCTCAGGTAGACTTTATACAGAAGACTTCCTTGCAAATGGGTCACAGGAAAAATCTATAGTGATGCAGCTGGAGAAAGAGAGTAAGAAACTTTTCTAAGTAAATCTGAATGCAAGTTGATTAAATTTTAGTGAGAGTAAATTATGTTTGTTTTCTTTTTTATTACTTCACATATGTCTAGTAACTGTTTTAACTGTGTAGTCTACTCTGGATTTTGTTCACTTTACATTGATTAAACCAGAATGACTTCAAAGTAGCTGGAGAACGGGAACTCATCTCTAATCTAGTGATAGGGCTTATATGAAATCGATTCTAGCAATACAAAATGAATCATTAACTCTCTTGATTTGCTAGAATACCCAAATAAAACCAGAGTAAGTTACAATAAAAAACCTTGGGTGATGCACATCTCTGATAATATGCAAAAAGAGTGGAAGAGGTATTTTCTGGTAGTGATATTAATCAAATTATCTATCTACTGTACACTAAGATACACAAGATACCCCCTGAGCCTTTTATTTTCCAGGCAAACCAATCACTTCATATATCAGATGCTCCAGCCCCTTAAGCATTTTCACAGCTCTTTGCTGTATTTGCTCCAGTATGTCTATGTGTTTCTGATACTGACCAGAACTGGACCCAGTGATCTTCCTAATGCAGCACAAGAAGTACAAGTCAGTCAACACAGGAGGCTGTCAATCTTTGTTGCAGGGGCACATTGTGATTTATGCTCAACTTGTTGTCCACCAGAACCCTCAGGTCCTTCTCTGCCAACCTGCTTTCCAACTGATTATTCCTTCCCAGATGAAGAATTTTGCATTTTTCCTTGTTGAAATTAATGAGTCTCCTCTCTGCCACTTTCTCCAGCCTGCCAAGATCCCTCTGAATGTTGTCTCAACTATTTGGTGGATGAACTATTCCTCTTCATCATGTATATCCACAAACATGCTGAGGATGTACTCTGTCTCATCATCCAGGATGTTAATGAGGTTGTTTAACAGTTTGAGCCCACTATCTTTTCAATCTATCTTACAATCAACTTATCTAGTCTGTAATTCATCAGTTTGACAATTAAGATGTTGTGGGAAATAGTGTCAAAAACCTTAATAAGTCAAGATAAACAACAATCACTACCCTACTTAAATCCACCAAGTCAGTCATACTATTGAAGAAAGCAATCAGGTGGTTTAAGCACAACTTACCCTTCATATATCTGCGCAGACTACTCCCAAGCACTACTTTGTCCTTCATGTCTCTCAAAATACTATCCAGTATTAGTTGCCTCATCCTCTTTGCACAAATCAAGGTGATGATGACCAGCCTCTAATTCTCTGGATCTTCCTTCTTGCTTTTCTTGAAGACAAGGCTTTCTTCCAAATCCGGGGAACCTCCCCCAGTCACTACAGCCTTTCAAAGATAGTTAAGAGCAGGCTTCCAAGTGACATCAGCCAGCTTCTTTAGCACTCATGGGTGCATCCTGTCTGGCTCTATGGACTTGTTTATGTCCAGTTTGGTTAAACATTCCCGAACTTGAGCCTTCTCCACAGAGGGTAATTCTTCCTTGCTCCAGACTTTCCCTCTGCTCTCAGGGGCCTGGGTTTCCTGAAGGATGGTCTTACCAGTAAAAATCTAGATGAAGAAGGCTTTGAGTACTTTGCCCTTTTCCATATCCTTTGCCACCAGGGCTCCTGCTCTCTTCAGCAACAGATCCACATTTTTTCCCTGTCTTCCTTTTGCTGTATGTGTACTTGTAGAAGCCCTTCTTGTTGCTCCTCATATTCCTATCTTCATACACCAGATTGAACTCCAGATGGGTTTTGGCTTTCCTAACCCATTCATGCATGCTAAGATAATGTCTTTACTTTTCTTCTGGGTCACCTGTTCATTTTTTGACCTCCTTTATGCTTCCTTTTAATGCTTTTGTTTAATTAACAGCTTCATGTTCATCCATGCAAGCCCATTGTTATGGTCTTGGTTTTTGCCCTGTTCTGTCCTTTTAAGGTCCCAAATTCCACCATCTCATGGTCACCACTGACACTCTCATTCCCAAACGGTTCTTCCTTGTTTGTAAGTATGAGGTCCAGTAGAGCACATGTAACCCATTGGTTTGCTGATCACCTGTGTGAGAAATTTTTAATCAATGTGCTGCAGAAACCCTTAAGGTTTCTTGTGCCCTGATGTATTGTCCCTCCAGCAGGTATTGGAATGGTTGAAGTTTCCCATAAGGATCAGGGCCTGTGGGTGTAAGGATTCTTCCAGTTGTCTAAAGAAGTCTTCATCATAATGGCCTAGGCACCCACCACAACATCGCTCATGCCAATCTACTTGCTAATCCCAACCCACAAATTCTTCAATGTTTCCTCACCGACACTCAGATAGACCTCCATACATTCCTGCTTCTCTCTCACACAAAGGACTATTTCCTGCTTCCAGTGTCACAGACTGTCCTCCCTAAAGAGCCTGTATCTATCCATTGCAACAGTCCAGTTGTGGGAAATATCCCACCATGCCTACAATCTGAATCAGATAATAATCCTCAAACTGCATGGGGAATTCTAATGCCTCCTGTTTTTTCCCCACACAGTATGCATTGGTATACAGACAATTCATAGAGGTATCTAAACTTTCAGATTTCTGAGAAACAGTGTGGGAGTATTCCCTGTAGTGTTGTCCCACAGACAGTTCCTTATTTATGTGTGTACACTTGGACCAACCTCACTTCAGTCCTGTTCTGTTGATTATGAGGTTCCTCTTTTTCGTATCACCTGCATCCTCTGCTTACCAACTCTATCCACTGCTTTCTCACATGATTGTTGGTCATTCTTTCCCTTTCCTGTTGTTTCTAGTTTAAAGGTCTTCTGGACAGCCTGTTGTGAAAGATATTTCTGCTTTGCTTAGTCAGTTGTATCTCTTCCATGCAGCTGTCATAGAAACCAAGCCCCCTTTTCTGACACCAGCTCCACAACCAATTCTTGTCTGGCAGGATAAGGACACTCCTTCTCAATTCCTTTACCCTGCACTGGCAGGATGGAGAAGAAAACCACCTGGGCCCCTACAACCTTAATCATCACTCCCAGATACATGCTTGATACTTCCCAGGTTATCCCTGGAAGTATAACTGATGTCCATGTGGAAAAGCAGTAGCAGCTTGAAGACTGGATGAGCTTTGTCAGCCTCTCCACAACAACTCAAGTGTGAACCTCCAGAAAGGAGAAAACCTCCCTAGATGACTGGTCAGGTTGGCAGATGGGAAACCTCATTGCCTACAGCAGAGTGTCTTCCTGTACTAACACTCTCTGCTTCCTCCCGGTGCTCAGTATGGTCTAGTGTTAACTCCCTCAGATGTTTCATTTTACAGTGCTCCCAGTTCCTCATTAACTATGAGGGCAATGAACATATTCTGTAGGTGCAAGTCTTCAGGAGCAGCAGAAGCCATCTTCCTGGTGCCTTTGCCATCATGGGAGTTTCCACTTGCCACCCTGAGAGGCACAGGCTCTGCCTGCCCATCTGCCACAGTTGGAGGTTTGAACTCCGGAAGCTGCAGTCTCATAGAGAAGAGCTGTTCAACTGCTTTCTTTTCATCTCTGATGCTGTTCAGTCTGCTGACCTCTCCCTGCAGCTTTTTGTTTGGTGGCACAGCTTCTTGACAACTGCACAGCTGCTACAAGCTGTAAGACCATCTGTCCTAACCGCAGTGAGATGTTCCAGACACTCTCTATAGCTTGAGATTTGTAGATATGAATCCTCCTTTTGAATATTTGTCTGGGTCAAACCTCAGATGTCACTGGGACAGCAGCTCTAGGAGCAGATGGGAACTGTGGCCTGTCACCTGTGGCATGTCACTAACATAGCTGGGGTCATGTATGCTGGTTGGCGCAGAGCTGCTGGCTCCTTCTTTGTGCCTTTTTGCACAAGCTTCTGCGAATGGTAGCTGCCTGGGTTAGCTGCACACATGCTGCTTTGCTGAACAGAAAAGGAAGCACAGCAAGACTGCAGCATTCACCCCGAAATGAGGTACCCTGAATGTAATTATTTAAAAATTAAGCACTTAAGCCCAGCCCTTCATTCAAAGTGACTGACTTAAGTGCTTGTCTTAACCTTTGAAGCACTCTGTAGACAGTGTTAAGAGATTCCGAAGGGTAGAAACAGATCTAAAACTGCATCTCATGAGTAGCTAGTGACATGCTAGGCACAGTGTCTGGGGGATATTTTAGTTTCTCTTGTCATGATTTCCTAATGCTCTCAGCATAGTTCTCCCCTCAAATGCAAAAGTTGGCATATAATATCTTTTAGATCACTTTTAAAAGAAAGTAAATGAAGTTATAGCACTTCCCTGAAATTACAAAACTCATTCACAGAATGAGTGCTGCAAGTTCAGTCTCACCCTTAACTGAAAGGATGCTACTCTGTTCAGGCCAAAGGTATTTTTTTGAAGTATTTTTGGGTTTTGTTTGTTTGGTTGTTTTTTTATTAGGTATTTAGTGAAAGATGCATATACTCTTCTGCTGTTAGGCAACCTAATTTCAGGGAACATCCTATGCAGATGTAAAAAAATAGGCAACAGAATAAATTTGCTTTATGCTCTAGGAAGTTTTCATATTGGATTTATATTCATACAATTTCATTGAAAATTACAAAGGGTACCACTAGTTAATATATTATCCCACTACACAGAATACTGTTTTGTAGCCTATTGCTTAGTGCACTCTTCTGTGAATGATATGGATTTCATTTTCCTATGGCTTACCAAAAGATGGGTTTCCCAGCATAGTTTACCTGACAAAAAATCTCACAACTAGCATATTACAAAAAAAAAAGTTTGTCTTAAAAATTCTGGGATAAAATTAGTTAAGAAATATGCAAACAGTTCAGTGGAATTCACAAAACTGTCTTATCTTTAGCTTGTAATAACTTTCAGTGTATTTCTATGCAGGCGTGGATGTTGAGTGAACTTTCAGCACCTGAATGGAGTTGTGTAACAATTCTAAATGTTTCTGCAGCTTTTGGTCTTAATGGTAATAGACTTTCTGATTCACTTTTTTGTACCAAGAATTTTACACCTTTACTATTTCAAATTATAGGTTACAAAGTTGGAATTTGTACTTTACACCTAATGGACAGATAAATTGATTTTAAAACAATATAGTGAATTCCCTACATGCAATTTGTGGTGAAACCAAAAAGGTTTCTGTGAGATTAGTTTTGAGATTACTATTTCTATCTTCTATTGAAGCTGCTGCCTTGTTGAAGATGATTACTCTGAAAGGACTTTGGTACAGTAGTCTAAATTTCTTTTGTCACAAGAGCAGACATTTTAACCATTGAGTTAGTATTCCACAATTCATAGAAATTGGGTTTTGGTTATTCTTTTCTCTTGCTCTCAATCTCTTTCTCTTGCTCTCCCTTTTACATCCAACTCTCACGTTAGTGGAAAGCAATTCAAAGGACAAAAGTATCTGCAGTCCCCAAGGTGGATAATTTGGGATCTGGATACATCCTCTTTTTCTTTTTGCTAGGGTTGGAATGAAGAACTGCATTGTGAAATTAGGTTGTTATAAAGAGGTTATTATAAAGAGCATGGGTCAGTTAGACACCTCAAAAATGTATGTCAAAGCACATAGTGGGTGAAAAGGTAGGCTTAGTGGGCTTAATAATAACCAACAGACAAGACAAATGTCCAGAATTGTTTCATGAATTTATCAGGATGTGACTTGCTTTTATATTTAAATCATATACCTCAAATAGAAAGACTATGTGGATAGACTTGTCATTGAGGAAGTGGAGGATCTAAAGTGAGGCTGCTCAGACTAAGGGATTCAAACTGGAATGGTTAGTACATATCCTAGGAACCAACCTCAGGAAGAAAATGCTCTCTATTTAATCATCTCACATTGGTGTTCACTCCATTATAACAAGAGAAAAGAAGCAAGAACAAAAATTTAATCCTAGTGGCTAGAATACTCTGATGGGAATCCATTAATCTAATGTAAATGGTTATTGATTAAATTGAGAAATTAAATCTGTGCAAGGGCTGAAATCTAGTGTTGTTCTTTTCCATACAAGTGTTCAGCAGTTTACTCATTTCCTGTAGCCCTCTAAGAATAAGTTGTGGTGATCTTGAACTTCTTGAAGTGGATAGTGATAGCCACAAAAGGCTGAGGTTTCTATTGCATCTTCTCGTTCTGACAAAGTATCTTGTCAATGGGTCACAGAATCAAACCCATAAGTACATATAGTTACTTAAAATGAGCGAGAGAAGGAAATAGCCTCAAGCACTGTATATTATAGCTCAAAATATGAAAAATATCTATTCAGTTCCACTGTAATAAGATTCCACCCAGCAGAACATGATTAATAATAGGGAAATGTCTTTTCAAACCACCTTTTTATTAATACATCTCACTCAATAGACCTTGGATTTAGAGGATTTTGTTTTGTATTGGATGTGTAAAATTACTTCAAATATTTTGAAAGTCACATAAATGTAAATATTTAAAAGAAAAACTTATAATATATATTATACTGATTAATCAATATCTTCTCTACATGCCTGGATTAGCTTCTTTATGAGTCTCCACTGGCATGCTGCAGAAATTCAGCAAACTTCTATTTTACCATTTAAAGAAGTTTATGGTCGCCCATTCATCTCCCTTGGAAAGAACAAAGTTAAGAGTTCTGAAGACAGCTTCTGAACTCCTTGTTTTCTGTCTAAGCTCCCTTAAAAACCTCTTATACTTTATTTAGAGAAATGCCACATAATCTAGAAGTTATGAAGTTATTTCCCTTAACATTTCTTAATTGGCATTACTGCTTTCCTTCTTTTATTATTATTTTCTAAAGATCTAGTGGTAATATTCTGTAAGTACTATATCTTCAAAACATTCACTTAATAATTACTTTAATATATTAATAAGATTAATATAACAGAAGCTTAAATAAAGATTAATAAGAATTTTACAGATTCTGATTTTATATGGAACATATATTTACAGTAACAATTGTTCTGTGCACACTGTAAATATATGGAAACTTTTCTGAATTCTGTCACAAAAATGATAATTAGTTAAGTGAATAATTTTTATTTAGAAAAGTTTCAATGAGGAAAAGTAGAAAAAGGTTTTGATGCTGTGGATTTTTATGTTAGGCTGGATGAAAAGTACACTGAAAACAAGTAGCTAATGGAAAAGTAGCTTTATTTAGTAACGCTTCTCATGTTTCCAGGGTGGAAAGACTGGTTGGATTTTCCTTAAGAGTAGAGTGAATGCACAGGTACACACTATTGGAACACTACACATCAAGAAAATTATCTCTAGGGCTTCTCTGTCATGAACTGGCAAGCCTTTCCTCTGGAATCTTTCCTGATGATCTTTGCTGTATTGTTGATGGTTGTGTCATCTTTGTTACCTGGAACTGTGATTAGCTTTGCTTGAGTATGTTATGGGTCAGACACTAGCACAGTCTGTCAAATTGATTACAGGAATCACAGTCATTGGAAATGTATAGGAAAATACCCTTCAAGCAGGAGGAAAAATTTTATTTGGTATAGCATTTACTTGTTTGAAAGTTGAAAGCTTCAGCCTTTGGGTGTGTGTCATGAGGGCATTTTCCGCTGTGCCAAGATTCTCGTTATTGGATCAAGTGACTGTTTCACCCTGCATAAGTTCTCGTTTGCAACCTATATTTCTTCCAGTTGCTCTTCCATGCACATAGTATTCTGATTTCTGAAACAGTCAATAACTATGGCAGTTGTATCAGCTTTCTATCTGCATGAGTTAAGGCATCTCAGCAAGATACCTTTCCTGGCACCTGAGGCCGAGCAAGAAAATCTGTTAATTGATGACAACAGCCAGGGTAAAAGTGTGAAGCATCTGGATGTTGCACTTGTGACTGTTGCTTTCCTTCCTCTAATGTTCTAACAGAGAAGGGAGATGGCATATTTTGACAACTGCAAAGAGTATTACTAACTTTTTGCTTCCTAGGCTACTGAGCAATATCTGTTTGTATCATTTTAGTTACAGTTGGATTTCCTTGAGATAAAACAACACTAGAATGCAGCAGTGTGCCTGCAGGTCAGGAGGACTTTTTTTTTAATTTTCTTTACCTGTTGTTCTTCTTGTTTGTTTGTTTGTTTTATTTTTCAATAAGAGTTTGACTGACTTTTTCTCTGTTGTTATGGAAGGCCATGAAAGGAAAGAGACCTGAGTGTCAGAGAAGAAAAAATCAACATAGATGTTTAAACTGATCATTTTGGTTTTAGTTGATTGATAATAAATTAATATATCCATAAAAATACTTTTAGGCTTCAGCTTTTTTTTAATTGCTTATTAAAAGTGTAAGTGTAGCAGAGAGAGTGGATAACTTGCCCTTTTCTCTAAATAGTTTAATATTTGCCTCTGAGAGCTGCTGCACTCTGTAGTCAAAAGTTTCTGAATTTTAGTCTAAGGACCCCGTGTTGTACATAAGATGTGAGAGAGCAGAGCATAAAATGAAAATCCCAAACAATAAAAACAGCAAACCTATATGCACAGTATCCTAACTATTTGATAACTAATACTGGGAAAAATGCAATTATGAATGCATGTATTTTTACAATTTCTATTTATTTTCCACAGATAGTTAGAATCATAGAATAATTTAGGTTTAAGGGACCTCTGAAGATTGTCTGGTCTAAACCACTGCTCAAAAGTTGAGTCTTAAACATCTCAGGGATGGAGATTCTTCAGCTCTATAAGAAAACATTTTCCAGTGTTAGACCACCCTTGTGGAATTATTTTTTTTCCTGTTATCTCATAGGAATTTTCCATGTTCCACTTTGTGTCTCTTTCCACTCATCCTATCACTTCACAGAATCATAGAATAGTTCGGGTTGGAAAGGACCTTCAAAGGTCATCTAGTACAACCCCACTGCAATGCGCGGTGACATCTCCAACTAGATCAGGCTGCTCAGAGCCCTGTCCAGCCTGGCCTTGAATGTTTACACGGATGGGGTGTCTACCACCTTACTGGGTAACCTGTTCCAGTGTTTAACCACCTTCATTGTAAAAACTTTGTTCCTCATGTCTATCCTGAACCTCCTCTATTTCAGTTTAAAAATATTACCCCTTGTCCAATTGCAACAGGTCCTGCTAAAAAAGTCTGTCACCATCTGTCTTACAGTCTCTTTTTAAGTACTGAAGGCCACAATATGGTTTCCTCGGAGCCTTCTCTTCTTCAGGCTGAACAACCTAAACTCTCTCAGCCTGTTTACACAGAGAAGTGTTCCATCCCTCGGAACATCTTAGTGGCCTTCTCTGGCCCCTCTCCAACAGGTCCATGTCTTTCCTGTACTGATGGCTCCAGTGCTGGACACAGGACTCCCAGTGTGGTGTCTCCAGAGCAGAATAGAGGGGCAGAATCACCTCCCTTGACCATGCTCCTTTTGATGCAGCCCAAGATACAATTTGCCTTCTGGATTGCAAGTGGTTCATGTCCAGCCTTTCACCCACCAGTACCCCTAATACATTAATCTCTAAGAAGACTGCTTCCATCTTTTCTATATCCTTCAATCAGGTAGTTGTAAACAATAAAATCTTCTTGAGCTGTGTCCTTTCTGGACAGAACAAACTGAGCTCTCTCGGACTTTCCTCATAAGTCCTGTTTACCAGCCCCAAACTGTCTTGTTGGCTTCCCCTGGACTCACTCTACCATGTCGACATATCTTGTATTGAAGAGCCCAAAACTGGACACAGTATTCCATATTTGGTCTTTCAAGAGCCAGGTAAAAACTAAGGACCATTTTGCTGGACTTTTTGAGCAAAGTCCTACTGATACAGCTCAGAATACTGTTGGCCATTTTTACAATCAGAACACACTTCTGGCTCATGTTCCTTTTGCTGTCCAACAGGATTGACACGTTCTTTCCTGCAAAGCTGCCTCCCAGACAGTCAAATCAGCCTGTAAAGTAGCATGGAATTATATTCTTCTCCGCATGCAAGATTTTGCATTTCTCTTTGCTGACCTTCATTAGTGTCCTGTCAGGCTGTTTCTCTGGTCTGTTGATGTCTCTCTGAATTGCAGCCCTGCTGTCTCATGTATCAAATGGTTGTCCCGATTTGGTGTTGTCCACAAACTTGCTGAAAGCTCACTCTGACCCATCATCTATGTTGTTACTGAAGACATTAAATAGTACTGGCCCTAGTACTGATTCCTGAGGGACCCCACTAGTAACTAACTCGTCATCAGCTGAAATTTTCATCAACGATCACAAGTCTTTAAGCCCAGGAGTCCAGCCAATTTTCCACACACCTTATCATCCAGTTGTCCACTGCCTATCTCACCAATCTGGTGATTTGAATCTGTAAAAGTGGAAACTTTGTAAAATGCTTGGTAAATTCAAAGTAAATGACATCCACTGTCTTCCCGTTGCACAGTACTAGTAACTTTATCATAGAAAGCAATGAAGTCAGTAAGGCCTGATTTACCCTTGGATGCTCCAAATCACATTCTTGACCATCATAGGCTTTGAAATATCTCCCAGGAGGATTTGCCCCACAATATTCCTATGGCCTGAGCTGATTGGCTGTAGCTACTTGGATCCTCCTTCCCCTTTTTGTGGCTGCATGTGATGTCTGACTTCTTTTTTCCCAGTCAACAGGAACTTGTCTTGATTGCCATCACCTGGCAATGACAGACAGTAGCTGTGCGATGACACTGGCCAGCTTCTCCCTGTACCTGTGCATTCTATTGATTACCATGGACTTTTGCATGTTCAAGTGGGCTAAGTGATGCCTAACTCTTTTTTTCCTCTACTGTGGATACTACGCACTCCCTCAGACTCTGACAGGCAGACCTGACTGACTGATTGCAAGTCTTGCAAGGTAAAACTAAGAAAGACTTTGATTACCTCAGCCATGTTCCTTGTCACTATTCCTCTGCCTCATTAAACAAGGGGCCCACACTGTCCTTAACCTTCCTTTTACTGCCAATGTAGCTATAAATAAATTAGCTATAAATAAGAGCTGTTATGGAAGAATACACATCAGCAATGAAAAGCTATCTATTCATGCTTGGAAGTCTAGGGGAAGAATAATATACATTCTGAGGGAGGGTACTGTAAACACAAGTATATGTCCTGAGACGAGGTTCACTGGAACATCAGTAGAAAAAGAGAGTTTGACTTGGATTTTTTTTTTTTTCCATTAGAATAAATAAGGCCTTCAGCATCCTGAAAAAATAATTATTGTTAGAAGTTTGTTTCCAGCATTTTACAAGCTCTTCTATAAAAATTAGAATTCTATAGAAATTAAGTGCTTCTAATTCGGATTGTCATTTAAAAAAAAATATAATTGTCCTTCACAGTCACCGGATAGAAGCAGATAACAAGCAATTGTTTTGCTCAGAATAGACTTAATTTTTGGTGCAGGAACATCCTTACTTCCATAGGTGTTTGAGAAAAATTAAAAAATAGCAAATTAATCTATCTGAAAATGAGGATAATGTTTGAAAGATAAGTATACACAACTGTTAGACACAAAGAAGCTCTTTGAAACTCCTTACCTTTTTAATAGAGTAGAATAAGTAATATAATCCCTTTTGTTTAAAATAACAACAAACAAGAACTGAAAGCACAACACTAACAAAATCAACATAGAAAAACATGACATTTTTAGCAAATACATACAAAGCTGGAGTTAGGTAAAATTAAAGTCTGAGATGCTCAATGTATAATCTTTTCTCACAGATTCTTTTCTCATATTAGCTTTTTACTGCATGTGAAAAATGCAAGTGAAAAAAGTTCTAAGTAGAATGCATAAGAGGACTCATGTTTTCAGCTATAGATAGTCAGTTCTAGGGTTGGTGGAATTTAAGGAGAAGTTTTAACATGACAGTAGAACAAAAAATAACTGTGAAGATGTGAAGTGTAGTTTTAAGGGTTGTGTACAATATTCCCATTGAACAAGATGACAGTGTCTTCACTGTTAATGCTCTTAAGCATGTGACAAGGCTATTTTATGAAAACTAGTGATTCAGCCTTAAGTTCCTTTCTAATCAGTTTGACTGATCTGTGAAGACAGTGTTATACTTGTAAGGCGATACCGTTTCTATCACACAGAGAGAGCTGGCTGAGGCAAACTCAGATAAAAACATTGAATGAATTAACCATTAAGCAGTGTGGACATTCAAGGGTCCAGTGCTTTATCTCTCTCTCAGACTCTCTTATTTTGCTATACAGCCTTTGTTATGTGAGACCATTTATTTGAATAGCTGCTGACGGTAGCACTTTTGACTAGAATCATAGAGCACCATTACCATTTAGCCTGAACACTTCTGTACTGCAAAATGTTTCAGTGCTCAGAAATTCTGGAAAACAAGAACCCAATGCCCAGAACTGTTATTTAGCCTTCACTAAATGTCAGTGAAGCCAAATAAAGCAAAAAAGAGTTTTTTTCCTGAAGAAGAAATTAGCAAGAACTGATCGGACAAGATTTATTTGAGAAATCATCTTTACAATTTAAGTAAGAAAGGTCTGTACGATCAACTTTAGGTTTAGTCTAGTCACTGTGGCAACTGAAGAAAGATTTCATCCTCTTTCCTATAACTGTGGTGAAACACTGGAAAAATATATTCAATTGTAACTTCCAAGAAAGTGACTACCTAAACCTATTGTATGATTTCATTTATTTGCCTATAAAAGAAACATTAGGTGGCAGCAATCTTCTGGTTACTATTGAGGACCTTTCCTTGCAGGACACTTATGGATAAGCACAAACTGCTTAAGGATTACTCAATTATAAAACCTTTTTTGCTTGATCTTGTGAAACAGGATTTATTACCAATGGAAGAGTAATGGATTCAAGCTACACTTTGAGAATTTCAATTCTGTTACATGCTATGTTTTAAGTAATGAATTAGTTCCTGAATAGAACACTTTTACTTTCTAAAGCTCTCTACAAATGCCCTAAATATTAAGAAAAAAATGAGACATTTTTATCAGCATATCAGCAATACTGTTACCCGGGCCTTTTCTGCTCTTGGTGCTCATCACGGTTTTACCCTGTATCTGATCCATATGTTTTCATTGACCATGGCTTTTTCTTTTATGAGTCATTGTGCTTATTTTGCAAAATGAACTACAACATAATTAAACAATTAAATGTGCAACTCTTTCTCTCTTGAAAGACTTGTAGTTCAATTATTCATGCTTAGTCAGGTGTTATATATCAGCACAAAATTATCATTCACAAAATGCAAAGAAATGGATCTCTTGACTACATAAAATAACCTTAAACATTTCTATCATTAGCTCCAGAACTTTATTGGTGAGTTTCTTTATTCCTTTTTAACCTATGTGGATAGGATCCAGCCTGTCCAATTTCACTACCTAAAATGCACTTAGTTTTATTGTCCCAGTGAAAGACCTGCACAAAGAAAATACTTAAGTAGATGGAGTGCCACATCATGTGTCAGATGATGTTTACAATACTGTTACTAAACACCTTCCCTGATCACTACTTTTGAAATGGAAATTATGAAGATTGATGCAAAAAAAATTTTATTTTTTTTTACTTACTATTTTCCCACCATTACACACCTCTATAACCAGATAATGAAAGGAAAGAGTGTCACAGAAGTATAATATATAGACATTCAAACTATAACATGTTGTTATGGTGAATACGGACATGTGGCACCTCTTAAAGATAATAATATGAGGAATAACAGGCTGCTATAGATAATGGAGTAGGAGCAATGTATACACAGAAGGCTAGCTCTGATGCAGAGACCTATTAACAAGACAACACATAAGACACATCAGGCAACCATAGATAAAAAAAAAAAAGAAAGTAGTAGCTTGGCAGAACTGCTGAACAAGGTAGAAATTACCAGGGCAATCAAATTATAAACACCAAATAACGTTATAAAGTTTGCTAAACCATGGCCAGTAGGAAGACAGTAAACAGAAGTACGGCTGTTTATTTGAAAGGGAAAGGGAGTGGTAAAGGAAGAGAACTTGAGAAGGTAAAAGAGAAATACAAGGTGAAATAAATGAAGATTGGGGTTGTTCAGGATACCTGTGGAACAGGTCTGTGCCTGATCATGTCAGACTGGAGGTAGAGATGAAACTTTGTTGTTTTTTTTTAATCCACCAGAACTTATACCTGATTGCTCTGTACAGTCAGGGAAGTGCTCGGCTGGGTGCTTTCCATAACACTGCAAGGGGTCATCTACACAAGGTCATCTAAACATCCTGAGTGCTGTGGACAGCAGCCTTAAATTATTTTAATTTCAAGAATGATAGATTTGTCATGGAACACTCTGCAAATTAGTCACCTTTTTATTTAAAACCAAAATAAAGTGATGTAGTTCTGCTGAAAACTACAAAACAACTTAAAAATCACTACAAACAATGGATCAGCAGTAGTTCATTCTACCCGCTAAGTTTGTTGTGTTTTTTTCCAGAGATCCCAACACTTCACAGTAGGCACATATTAAGTCCATTGTAGCTAGATATTTGTAAAATACTCCAAACATCACAACAGATACACACTGAGCACAACAAACTTCTAAGTTATTGTGGCCAATCAGAGCTTTGGCAGATAATTCCTTTGATTCCATGTATATCTCTCACCCAACAAGGTGTTTTTTTCTGAGTAGCCAAGCACTATACAAGGAAAAAGATTCAGCAAGTGGATAGAAATAACCTCATTTGAGTAAATACTAACAGATATTTATCCATTCTGTTTGCATATTTCTCCTGTATGGATAATCTGTAACTTCTCTAAGCAGTATCCACAGCCTGCATTATTCTTGTCACTGTAAGTTTTGTTTAATGTCTAATTACAGTTCATAACTGACATAAAAAACAATATAATCTACATAATATTCAGTTGTGTATCTTCAATGCTGCCTGACAATAACTCTGTCCTAGCAAGACTAATGGAGAAGAATCACTGGAGTATATTAGCATGACAGTCCTTCCTTCTACTGCTATGCACATAACAGTAAATAATAAGTAATATCACAGCTTATAAAACTAAGTTATGAACCACTCCCTCACAGGATACTTGTGACCTAGATGCCATAAACGTCATTAAAAGTGTACTTTCTTGAAAGTTTTTTTGCATATTTTACCCAGTGATGCAAACTTATGAATCAAATAACTCAGAAAGAGAAATTTACTCATGTATGGAACAAAGTAATTGTAGATTGATCCAACAACATTTTTAAAACTTGATTCACCACCCCTAGTTTACTGAAGGTTTATATTGTACAAAGGAAGATGGTTTGAAAAAAAGAAGAGTATATATTCATAGTAGACTTACACCTTATAACTACAAGCTGTGGGAAATTATTATATTCAGTGCATAAAAATTCATTTTTCTGAAATATTGAAGCCGCTGCTCACAGAATATAAATAATCCCTACCATGGATGCCTTGGAGTGGTCCTGGATCAAGACCATCAATGGAAATTAGCATATGAATTCAAAATAAATTAAGCATGTGATCTCATGTTTTGACCAAGGTGAAAGATGTAGTTTTAAACATTTTATTGCTAACAAAATCTGACAAAATATTATCGCTGTCTCTATTTCTGTATATAGTATGGACACATAAAACTGAGTCAAAACTCAGAATTCTTTAAATATTAAAAGTGACAGTGGCGACAAGGGCTTTTCTGTTCTCTGTCAATGTGATCTGTAAAGATTTTTCAGGATTTCTCAACAAAAATAAACCTCACACTTCTACAAGACAATACAATGGTTAGCAATCATAGGCAGAAGAGCTTTTTTTCCTTTTTAGCTGATGAAATTTGTACAAGCCAATACACACAGACAAATTAAAATGTAAAAGAAGGATGTCTTATTTGTGTGAAGAAGTTGTTGCCAGATAAAACAAGATTTTTTTTTCTCAGTAGAGAAAATTATATTAAACCCTTTTCTAAGAGAGAATTTTGCTTTTTACTTCCTCCATATCCTATTTTATATCTAGGGAAACTGAGATTTAAATTTGTCAGTTGCATGAAGTTGCCCACAGCATTTTCTTATTCTTTCTTTAACTCATTCTGTCCTAAACTCTCCCAGTTGTCCCTCTGCATGAAGAATTAACTAGAGGTCTACATAGAAACTAACAGTAGGACAATGGAAACCAGAGCAGCTGCCAATTTCAATACCATCAGCTCTACCACCAGCCACACAACCTCCAGGACACAGCTCCCCATTCTGTCTTCTGTTTCAGTATGGCTGGCCTTGTCTTCTCTTACCACCTTCAGCAAAGAATATATTGGAAAAGAGAAAAAAAAATGTTGAGCTATCTATGATAACTAAGAGCAAGAATACACTGCTTACTCCATGTCTTTTTTAAAAAATCAATTTACTTTTCTAGTCCTGTTCCCTTAACTGTATTGCTTTCCATTTTCAGCTATCCTAACTACACTGATTATTTTAGTAAATTTTCAATGTAAACCTACCAGGTCACTGTGCTAATTTAAAAATACATTTTCCTCTTTTTCACCCTTTTGTAGTTTTGAAATTTTCCTATGTCTTCTACTTTTTAATCTTATATACAAAGTTGAAGTCCTACATCATCTTCTTTGTGTTGCAAGTAGATCTTAAGCTGCCTTTTTTTCCTGTCTTCACAAAAGTATCTAAGTACCTTTCTGTTCCTATATTTTTCCCAAAGATCTGCACATTTCTAATTTTCCTTACCATTATAATTCTTTCTGCATAGTTTTCATTTTGGAACAATATATGTTATCTTTTTGAAGTGCAAAGAAACCATGCTGGGAGTACCATTAATATATTAAAAATAGAAAAGAAGTTGCTTATCTGAACATTGTTCAGTGTATAATAAAACAATGATGCTGAATCGAATTCCCTTCATGATATTCCTTCCTAGAAACCTCACTGTTTTACTGGTTTGAATTCTGCCCCACACAAATACAGAATATAAACTGTTGTCATCTTTCATTCAAATGCATTTAGTATTTGCAATATGTGAAAAGGGAAGAAGAGTCCTTTCCAAACATTTTTATTTCATTTCTACCAAGCACCTGATTCCTAGAGTTAGATTTTAATATCAGCTATTTACAGGAAGATTGACCATTAAATCGCAGATGCTGGAGGCTTGTGGTGAGTAGTCCTTGGCTGGATGCCAGGTGCCCACTAAGTTGCTCTATCACTCCCCTTTCTCAACTAGATAGAGGAGAGAAAAGGTAACAAAAGTCTTGTGGGTTGAGGAAAGGACAGGGAGATCAGTCAGCAATTATCATCGTGGGCAAAGCAGATGCAACTTGAGGAAATTAATTTATTACCAATCAAATCAGAATAGGGTAATGAGAAATTAAGCAAAATCTTAAAACACCTTCTTCCCAGCCCTCCCTTCTTCCCAGACTGAACTTCACTCCTGACTTCTCTACCTTCTCCCAAAGTAGTGCAGGTGGATGGGCAATGGGGATTACAGATACTTCATCATCTCAGCTGCTCCTTCCTCCTCACACTCTTCATCTAATTCAGCATGGGGTTGCACCCATGGGAGACAGTCTTCCACAAACTTCTCCAACGTGAGTCTTTCCCACAGGTTGCAGTTCTTCACGAATTGTTCCAGTGTGGATTCTTTCCACAGAGTGCAGTCCTTCATGGACAGACTGCTCTAGTGTGGGTGCCCCATGGAGCCAAAGGTCCTGCCAGAAGACCTGAGCCAGCGTGTGCTCCTTTCCACAGGGTTACAGTTCCTGCCAGGAAATTTATTTGAAATTTATTTATCTTAGATATTTTTCTTTGTATTTTGATTATTTAAAAACTAAAATCTGTCCCCCCCTCACCCCAATAGTATTCATTCTGTAACACAAATAGATTAAGAATGTTAAAACAGACAAGGAAACAAGTTTGACTCTACTATCCAAAATTGTTTCCAACTAGCTTAATCTGGTGTAATCTACATATATGACAAGCATATTATCTATTTTATAATACAGAAGATAAATAAAGCAATTGAACAGTGTTAGAGCGAGATAAGGACTCAGCAAAACCAGTCGATTCAATGTGAATCACGCTAAGCCATTTATTACAGAAACAAGTCTCCTTATATACGTAACTATATTCTAATCACGCGTCCACGCTCCAAGCATGGATTCGCTAAATGAGTATTGTGGGCTGTCCGTGTCTCACTGATGATACGTCCGATGATTCACGCCACGCCAGGACCCCGGTGATTGTGGAACGCCCCTCTTTCTCACATCAGACTCTGATCTCAGCTTCTCAAAGAGGCCTTGAGATTCCTTTGAGCCTGACTAATTCAGCAACAGGTCT
The DNA here is from genome assembly GCF_964273445.1 of Streptopelia decaocto. NCBI lineage: Eukaryota > Metazoa > Chordata > Aves > Columbiformes > Columbidae > Streptopelia > Streptopelia decaocto. The sequence continues at coordinate 162,548,064 of NC_138663.1, forward strand.
TTATCTATCAAGACCCCTCCACAGAACAGCACTCAGTGCGAGAGAAATCCTTGCTGTACTCTTGCTGAACTACTGCTGTCTTCCCAAAATGACAACAAATAATTTTATAACCTTTGAGCAATTCTTTGAGTATTTCTGTTCCTTTTGTTTAGTTTTGTATCGCCACAGTAATTTCCTAACTTCTTATTTCTTAATGCTCATGAGAATGTCAAATGAAATTATCTCAAAATTCTGTACCAGTCATCTTAAATCAAACTAAATTCACCAGTCATTGAGGTGCTTTGGAAATAACATTTTTATATATTTTGAACTCTGATGTCTTTCCTTTTACATTTTGCTACTGACAATCTCATACTTGTTCTTAAATAGGTTTTTTAATACATTCTAATTAGAGGTCAGTTAATAGTGTTGAATAAAATAGGAGCTTCTCAGAACAGTGGAAATTATTTACAATTCATTATTGTTTCCTTCATTGTGTGGCACAAATTGTTTGCTAGATTTTTTTTTTTTAATGGAAGTCTGAAGGAAGAGTAGAACTGAAAGCAGTCTCAAAATGTTATATAATTTTAAACTTATGACGCCTACATTTTGATTAGCATTTTAGTACCTTAGTATTCTTTCCAAGCAGTCAGTGTTTAATGAAGTGAAATAACTTGAAAGCACTTCATAATCTCTGAAAAAAAAATATATATAACTCTCATTTTCTGATTTCTTCCTGACCCCTCTTTCAAGAATATTGAAAGGCAAATACTTGAATAGATAAACAGTTTTCAGATCTTCTTTCAACACCAAAGGCTGGAAAATCTGTAAAGTACAAAAAGGAGATATGGCCTGGGAAAAGGCCTCAAGATTTTCTCCTCACCTCAGGCTTAGATTCCTGTCAAGTTAAATGTCCCTTATTACCAACAAAATACACTGGTTTATGCTCATATCAGCCTGACTGAATGACAGAAGTATTGTATAATGCTGCTAATGGTACCTAGTTAATGGAGGGTAATGGAGCAGAAAATATGTTCATTACTGAAAAGGTGGAGAAGAGATGCATTTATATCGTTAGCCTAGAAAATCCCAAATGACTAAACGCATTTGTCTGTAGAGTGCAGGAAACATTATTAGGATTTTGGCACTACACAATGACTCACTGAAAAATGCCCTTTCCCCTTTTACTTCTGCTCTCTCTCCCTGCCTTAAAGTTTTGGAATCACTACATTTTACACTTTCTTTTGTGAAGATTTTTACTATTGTAATCCAGGGTAAGACTTAAAATTCTTGTTTATAATGAAAATCTATATACAAATATACTTATTCTTGTTTTAGACTTTTGTAGGGTACCAAGTTTCACATTAGCACTGATTATAATTATGATCAAATTAAAAAATAAAAAAGGTAAATATTAAATTGAAGTTTCTTTCAATACCAATCTCTGGAGGAGATTTTTTTCTTTTTTTTTTTTTTCTATTATATAACATTTTTTTGTTTTCATATAACATTTTCTACCTGTGTCATTAATGAATTTTTGATTTAACATGGTTATGATTTAGAAGAAATTTGAAATTCATTGAGGTAGATGACAAGTTTAATATATAATTTCTAATAGCACTTAACAACTGATAAAGTGATTTAAAGAAATTCGATGGGATTTGTTAAAACAGTGACTTGATTACAGATTTGAAAATGGCAAGGGTCACACTATACTCAAAAAGAGGTAAATCAAATCACATACACATAGACACAGAGACAGGTATTTAGCTAAAAACACATAAATACTAATTTATAAGTCACATTCACACACATGAACACTGATCAGTGTCTCTCTGGAGACATTCAAAACCCGCTTGGATGCATTCCTGTGTGATCTACTCTAGGTGAACCTGTTTTAACAGGTGGTTTGGACTAGATGATCTCCAGAGTTCCCTTTCAAACCAAACCATTTTGTGATTTTGTGATATTTGGGTATATAGGAAGGTATACATATAGCTAGAAATTCCCTCTCTAGTTTAGTGAATTACTTACTTTAATGCATCAACATTCTCAGTGGACACTCATTGAATCTTGAGAAATCTCTCTTCACCCACAACTTTGTGGAGTTTGTTTGCCATGAGATGATTCTGAGAGGGGTCCCACTTCAGAAGGCATTGCAAGGTGACAGCATGTTGTGACCTGGAGAACTTAGCAGGCCTCACTTATGATTGCTATTAGTAGTGTTGTGAGATCATTGACTTCAGTCAGTCTTTTTTCCATTCTGGCCACACTGAGGATGAAGTAATATTGTGGTTTTTTCCACCATTTGTCTACATCCAGAACAATACAAATTGTGGTATTGTCCCACTTGGGCTACAATCCAGGTAGCAGGTGCACCAGTCTGTCAGTAGTGACTGATCATTACCACCTTTCTCAGGTAGAAGGGGTGTCTTTTCCCACACAGCTGGAGCTTCAAGAGCACAAGGGGGATGTATCAGTGCTCTGGCTCACTACACTTGCATAACGCAAATTGTTCTCCCCAACAAGCTGGACTTGCCTTGGTATGCAAGCAGCCCAGGGAGGAGAAAGCAGCCACTACAACCTACACCATTTATAAGAAAAATAAATGTATTTCCTAAATCTAGCAAACATAAATATTGGTTTTCCTTATGTGTGTGGAAGCAAAACATTTTTAATTGGGTTAACTGCTAAAAATGGGGAAATAATACCCTGATCTTTATGAAGATATGATCAAGCATGTGATACAATCTTGTCATATCATACATGAAAGAACAATAAAATTTGGCAAGCTTTTAAAGCCTAGTTTTTACTCTCATTTACTTCATTTTGAATAGGAATAAGACCTATAAGCTTTCTGACTGATTGTACCATTTTATGCAAGTAATACTTGAAATCAAAGGCAGTTTTTCATTCAACCCTGTCTCAATCACTTTACATTAATCTTCTTCAAATGACTGTGGCAGGATCTTTGCAAATTTCTCCAACCAACATATATTAGCTAAGGGGTCATTGCAAATGAAACTTCTTACTTTAACTAGGCTACTCCTCATAACATTGTGAATGCTTACAATAGTCAATGGCTGTTTCACAATCACCGTCTCATAGATGACAATAAAAATAAAGACTAGACATAGAGAATTTCTGGTTTTATTAAAAACCTACTGATATTAGAATAAAAATGTGTAGTGTTTGACAACTGCTAAGGTAATGAAAAATAACTCGAATGAATTTGTCCACTTGGAAACAATTCCCAGATTTTTGCTTTAAGTTCTACTTGAAATGTGTAATTTAGAGAAAAAATATTAATCTGTAAGATATTAATTCTTTTACACTCTATACACTCCTTGGAAAAAATCTGATTGCATATGTCTATGTAGGGGAAAAAAAGTGAGTAAGGTTATAAATATAATATCACAGTATCACAGTATCACAGTATGTTTGGGATTGGGAGGGACCTCAAAAGATCATCTAGTCCAATCCCCCTGCTGGAGCAGGAACGCCTAGGTGAGGTCGCACAGGAACATGTCCAGGCGGGTTTTGAATGTCTCCAGAGAAGGAGACTCCACAATCCCCCTGGGCAGCCTGTTCTAGTGCTCTGTCACCCTTACTGAGAAGAAGTTTTTTCTCAAATTTAAGTGGAAGCTTTTGTGTTCCATCTTGATCCCATTACCCCTTGTCCTATCATTGTTTGCCACCAAGAAGAGCCTGGCTCCATCCTCATGGCACTCACCCTTTATATACTTATAAACATTAATAAGGTCCCTCCTCAGTCTCCTCTTCTCCAAACTAAAGAGATCCAGCTCCCTCAGCCTTTCTTCATAAGGGAGGTGCTCCACTCCCTTAATCATCTTCGTTGCCCTACGCTGGACCCTCTCCAGCAGTTCCCTGTCCTTCTTGAACTGAGGGGCCCAGAACTGGACACAATATTCCAGATGTGGTCTCACCAGGGCGGAGTAGAGGGGAAGGAGGACCTCTCTCGATCTACTAACCACACGCCTTCTAATACACCCCAGGATGCCATTGGCCTTCCTGGCCACAAGGGCACAGTGCTGGCTCACGGTCATTCTGTTGTCTGCCATGACCCCCAGGTCCCTTTCCCCTACACTGCTCTCTAATATGGAATTTCCCAACCTATACTGGAACTTGGGGTTGTTCCTGCCCAGCTGCAGGACTCTACCCTTTCCCTTGTTAAATTTCATTAGGTTATTCCCCCACCCAACTCTCCAGCCTGTCCAGGTCTCGCTGGATGGCAGCACAGCCTTCTGGCGTGTCAGCCATTCCTCCCAGCTTAGTGTCATCAGCAAACTTGCTGATAGTACACTCAATTCCCTCCTCTAAATTGTTAATGAATATATTGAATAATACTGGCCCCAGTACTGACCCCTGAGGCACTCCACTAGATACCGGCCTCCAACTAGACTCCGCACCATTGACTACCACTCTCTGGCTTCTCTCCCTAAGCCAGTTTGCAACCCACCTCACTACTCTATTGTCTAGACCACACCTCCTCAACTTAGCTGTGAGGATGCTGTGGGAGACTGTGTCAAAGGCTTTACTGAAGTCAAGGTAGACCACATCCACCGCTCTGCTATCATCCATCCACCTTGTTACATATATGGTATAATATATGGTATAATATATGGATGTATTTACAACAGTATTTGTAATGTTGACAATTTTATTATAGCTACATCCAATCCATCCTTGGATCTTGACTCTGAATTT